>NC_051070.1:17727011-17849511 GCF_004664715.2 Peromyscus leucopus | reverse complement strand
ATTTAAAAGAACTAAGTAATAATTAAATAATCAAAGTTTAGTAAAGTGTCTATTTTGTGCTGAGCACATTTCTCCTAATGCCCCCTTGCCTTCCTTTTTATTGGGGTTTCCTCTGCCTTTAGCCTGTTTTGTCCCACTATATGTGTTTATTACTCAGTCTAAGAACCCCACAATTGCCTGTTACAGTTTTGCCTTTGGTGTTTTGTGGGATCTTATTTTTGCTCAAGGTTTCCTGGACAGAAGCTCTGAGGTGGTGTGGAAAGCCTGCACCCCTTTGTTTACCTTAGCCACTGGGGATGCTTTCCCTACCTGACAATATTTTCCTCCCTGTTTGGGAGAACTGACCCATGTGGCTGTCTTCCTGTGCTCTTGTTCTCTTGGCTGGTGGTGGGAGCGGTTTCTTTCCAGGCTGTGCACTCCAGAGCACTGGTGGACAACCGCAGCCCAACTGCAGTGACACGCTGACCCCTCTACACATCCCGTGTTTCTCCAGCCATCCCTCTGCAGTGTGTGAAGTCCCTGTCTTGTCTCTCTTCAGCCACTCTTCTTGTCCTTGTAACCAGGACAGAGTAACCTCCTGGCAGCTGCCAATGGCGGAGACTAGAGTGACAAGGGAAGGCAGCCAGGCACCTTTGGTGGTCTCTCCTAGCTGCTGCTCTGCAGAGGACACCTTCCCTGGTTCTTTTCTTTAGTTCAGCTCTCTCTCATAGGAATCCAGTGTAGGTATATTTGCAATCCCCATTTAGCTTTTTTTTTTTTTTTTTTTTTTTAACCAAACTGTACCTCTGAGTTTCTGATGCACTAGCTTATGCAAAGCCTCTTCTCTTCCTGTGAAGGCAGACTAGACTCCAAAGATGAGTACTTCCTGGAGAAAGTTTCAGTCATGAGTCTGCCAAACAGCTCCTATCCAGCCAGCTCCAGTGAGCAACACAAGAAGCAATGTTTCAAATTATGTTTTAAAATATCAAGATCATGTAGTCTTTTTTCCCCCTGAAAGATGAAATCTATTGATTATTTATGTTTATGTATGCGTATGTGGATGCCTGCTGAAGCCAGAGGAGGTATTCTGATCCTCTAGGGTTGGAGATAGAGGTGTTGTAAGCTACCAACATGGGTGCTGGGAATCAAAATCGGGCCCTTTGAAAAATCAGCAGGAGTTTTTAACTGTTGAGCCCTCAGTGCTAGCTAGTATTTATAGACTGATTTTGAGATTATACCAACATCAAAGTAATTAGTATAATTGTAAAAAACAGGTGAACAAATTCAAATTTACAAGAAATATAATTTATTAAAAGGAATGGTATTTGAAAAATAGTTTCAGAAGTAAACACAAAATGATTATGCTGTTAATTTTATAAGCCAACAATATTTAGACTAATTAGTAAAATTACTCTTGAATATTTACATGGAAGTTATCACCTTTTTATAAGTCTTCTTAACTAAACTCAATGTATAATAACAAGTTACAAAGTAAGTGTACAGTTTGTGTTAACTGGTATAATTTTCAGAATGTCTGAGATAATCTATACCATGTATTACATTCACAAAGTAACTTCCTATCAATAAATCTTCCATTGAAAGTTTTTTTTTTTAAGAAATTTATTAGGATGTTATTTTTGTGCCACAAACCCAGTTACTCCACGTTTATTCTGTGGAATGACTTTTCTAGTGTTTGCTTTTGTATTTAGTATCATATTACCCTAGTTTGTCAGTATTCCTCCAAAGAGCTGCCCCACAGAACTGAGGATGGCACTCAACGCCCCTGTGCTGGTTCCATGACACTTGTTCTCTTGTCTAGTCCTCACACACTCACAGGTTTTATTTCCTTGTTACACACAAGGAATTCAGAAGAGCAGGTGCGTCTACTCTTCAATGTGTTAGAAACCTCAGCCAAAGTAGGAGCTTAGTATTCTTTTATGAAATTGTTTGGTGGAAGAATATCTAAATATAAATATTTTCTAAAATACTATTCTACATTACCTTGTATAGGTAAAATATTTCTTCTAGCACCTTCTAACATTTTTATGACTTTCTTCCTTCATTGTTAAACATGCATGTGAATTTTTTTCCTTGTTAAAATTTATGCATTAGCATACAGGCATATTATGCCTGTCAGAAATTGTTGCAAATTATCACTTTTGAACTACATATATTATTTTGAAAAAATAGGTGTTTGATATTCATGTCTTTCCATTCATCTCAGTGATAATTATCAAAATATCTTTGTTAGAAATATTTACATATCTGCTTTTTGGAAAGCCAGAGTTCCTAGGAAAAACAAAAGCCAACAAATATGTTGACATACCTCAACTTCTCCATAATCTCACTTCTGAAGAATACTTTCTTTTACTTATTAAATCATCTTTCTAATTATTTTACAGTTGACATAGAGCATTGGTCCCCATTTTTTTTAAATAAAGTTTTATCAAGCTGATAATCTTTCTAACTTAAATTGATAAATTGGTATGTTTTAGTTTTTCTTGGGGGCTAAGAATTTTTAACTTTTATGGTTGTTGGTAAAGCAACAAAAGTCTTTGTTATCAATTGATAAGCTGTTCCATCTCAATTTATCCTATCTTTCCCAAAGGCAAAATTGTTCCTAATGTTGAAATAATTTAAATCCTATTCTAAAATGACTATTTTCCTATATTAATTCTCAAAGTGATATAAGATTTGTCCTACAAACAATCCAGAAACTTTTGTAATATGTTGCAAGATGATCTTAACAGAAGTTTATATTATATCTTAAGCATTTTATCTATTATTAGTTGTGAATGTTTAAATTCTGTTATGATTAAGTTTTATTTGTGTAATAATGATAATGTTCATATTTGTTTATCTTCTTGCTTCTTTGGATTATTAAAAAGAAAATACACACAAAGAGAAGGGAAATGGAAACTACTAAGCAAATGGAAGAACTGTTCAGCAACTTTTAGACCATGAATTCACCTAGAAGTAGAGGGACAGCTGAGCTTTGAACTTAGAGCCTCTATATTACTTGTAGAATACAAATGAAATATTTTTTCTTAACAAAAAGACAAAAATGACAGAAACTAATCAATGCAATGATTAGTGAGGAGAAGTTATGAAGTCTTTGGCTGGATATATGATGTAGTCTGACGTGATAACAAGAGGTTCCAAGTTCTGTCATGTTCCTCTTAGGTAGTTAAGTAAAATCTTAACTCAAAATGCTCTTACAGTTATTCCACTGAGTTCTCAGGCTGATCCTTTTCCTAAGAACAAAAATAGGATGGCAATACCACACAGGTAGCGAGACTTCCACAAGTGCTTCTAATTTGTAGTATGAGACTTGCTGATAAAGCAGAGTCAATAGAAACTTGAAAATGTCTACGTCTACTAAGGCAGTGGTTCAGAAGTCATGCTCCACATGCTGCATGAGTAGGTAAAAGATACCTAACACTAAGAAATACTTAAAGATAACAGGGGTTCATTGTCATACATTTTTTGTTCATGCTATCTGTGAGATTTCCTAAGTAAGGGGAAAGTGGAATATAGTAGACCATTTGTCGTTATTTTTTAATTTAATGAGGTGAAATAATTTGTTGTGTTTATTCTGGAAAATATAGTTTCATTTTTAAATGATTAAATTCCCTTACTTATTCTACATCCTCGCTTGTTATAGCTTATGGTCATGCATGTGGAGGTCAAAGGGGAGTTTAAAAGAATTGGTTCTGTGTTTTTGTTATGTGGGGATGATGTATATCATCAGGCTTGGAAGTAATTCTCTTTACCCACTGAGTATCTTCATTGGCCCCAGATGGGGTTTCTTTATTGAAAAGGAACCAGATAGATATTGTTTTGCAGCTATTTACCTACAGAATGCAGTCTTTTAAAATCCAAATTGCCTCTATGTGGGAAAGCTAGCAGTGTCTAGTCATTTTCTTGACTCTAAGATGGATAGATACTTCTTTAGTTCATAGTTTATCTTGGTCCCCTAGACACGAAAATCATTTTGTTGGTACCATGGGCCATAATATATAGACTGAGAATGTTTTATAAAGAACTTGTCTAAACTGCCAATGTGGGAGATTATAGGTGTCTTCAAACAATGAGATAAGTGTAGTGTTGACTCTTTCACTCATGCCCCTGTAATTGGCTTACCAAATTCATACTCACCATTTCTGTATTTTAATAGTTCCTGTTACAGGTTTTTCTTCTTGAGTTAAGAGTGGTGACAAAGAGAGTAGGAGTCGTTTCAATGAATGAGAACTCTGAGTCTCATTTAGCTCTTTCTAGCTTTTCTTTTCTATGGATCAGTAGGCAAAGAGGTAACTTAACTATATCACAGAGATGACTGACACTTTGTACAGTAAAGATGTCAGAATAGTGGCATGCAGTCGAGTCAGGGAGATGTATGCCTAAAACCTACCTATAACATTAATGGAAGGGGTTGGGGATTTAGCTCAGTGGTAGAGCACCTGCCTAGCAAGTGCAAGGCCCTGGGTTCGATCCTCAGTTCGGGGGGGGGGGGAACATTAATGGAGCCAGGTCTTAGTGCAATTGTAGCAAAGATGAACGGAGGAAGAGAAGACAATCAAAGGATTAACAGTCTGGTTTGCCTACATCAAAGAAGCAATCCAGAAAACGGAAATCCTTAGCAAGGAAAAGGAATTTTAGGGTGATGTTTTAGTTAGTTCTTTCATTGCTGTGATGAAACACCATGACTGACAGAATTTGGGGAGGGAGACATCTATATAGCTTGTAGTCTAATCATCCAGGAGATTCAGAGAAGGAACTCAAGGCAGGAATCTGGAGGCAGGAACTGATGCTGAGGTCATGGAGGAGTGGTACTGACTGTCTTTCTCCTCATGGCTTGTTTAGCCTAAGGTTGTATAGTCCCCAAGATTACCATTCCAGAGTTTGGTCCAGCACAAGTTAGGCATTCCCCATCCCCAGTCATTAGTTAAGAAAATGCACCATTCCTCAGGCCAACATGGTGGAATTTTTGTCCCAATAGAAGCCCACTTTTCACAAATGAATCTAGCCTTGGTCAAGTTGACATGAAATCAGTCAGCACCGATGGGTTGTTGAAGAAGGAAGAGTTATAGTTCTTAGTACTTATTTGGGATTAGTTACAGAAACATAAACTACAACTGACAGACAAAGAATCTGAAACAATATGTATTTTTCTACTTAGCTTCTCAGGAAAGTAGGGAAATCATTTGTTTTCCACAAGAACAGAGAAGTGTTATAGAATTGATGCTGGATAGGAGAAGAGAATAGCAGGAATTAATTCCTTACACTATATACAGATTCATCATCTTAAGTACATCCCATGTCCTTAACTGTGGGACATTTGACAAACTATGCTTTCTTAGCTATCATTAAGAATGTCCTTAGTGTATGAAACCATCACTGAACAGACGCTTATTTCTTGATCATGCTGCATTATTTATATGAGGATGCTAAGCTAAGTCTTCTCTTTGTCCTGTGATTATATGTCAGCATGGAACTACACTTTGTCTGAGCATATGCAACCAGAAGTACAGGGAAGTTAATATCTCATAGGGAAAAGCTTTTGACCAGTTACACTGTAAGCAAAAGATTAATAGTTTTTTTCTTTTTTTATGTGGAAAAAGCTTCCACAAAAAAATACAGCTTCTAGCTAAAATTCTTGATTAGCTCAGGAACAAATCACAGAAGATTAAAAAATGGAGGCTCGCTCAGTATGCACCTCGAAACCTCCTCTCCATTCTGAGTCTTATTACCTCTGCAATCAATACTGTATTCACGGGTTTGTACCACTCCATAAAATATGAACTCCTAAGATTTTCTTCAGAATGATTTTCTGGGGAACCCATTCTAAGGAAAAGAGAACAGCAGATCTGCCTTCTTATTGAATAAATATTCATCTCACATATTTTTCAAACAGATTTTGCAAAATTTCTGCCTCCTTTCCCCATTTTAAGCTATTCAGAGCACTAAAATTTTGTTTATTCTATAAGGTCCTAAATAACTCCTTTTCTGATCACATGTAATATTCCAAAATTCTTCAACTTTTGTCTTTAAAAATGTTGAAATATGTAATATTCTATTAATTTTTAAATTTGTTCAGAAAAAGGTTTGTTTTTATTTCATTTTTCTAGTTTTCACCATACATATTACATACAGTCTTATAATGCAGCATACTTTATGCTAAACTATTCTTTCTTTGTTGTGTTTAGTTTTATTCTCCATTCCTACCTTATGTCAGTTTGGTAGTCAGGCCTCTGCTAGTCCTAATGTTTCCAAATTTTCATCATTCATACAGGCTGCCTTCATGCATTTTTCTTTCTTCATCAGTTCAGTACTATTGACAGAAATAGAACAAATTTTTAGAAAGCCCTTTAGAATAACAGAAAATAGGGATTTATTTTAACTTAGTGGAAGATTATTGAGCTCTGACCAACGTATTGGTATTGACATATTTCCCATTGTAAAGCCACACATTTAGAAAATATTAGGACAACTGTGAGGGCAACTGTGAGTGGTTGCCTAATGCATATAGGAACAGTGGGCACTACGCTTCCCATGTTATGGATCCTTCAAAATCTTATCATTCAAGTGTGTCACAGGAACAATAATTCTGAAACATTGCAGAGGCTATATAAAAGATCAATGAGAAATAGTGATTTTTTTAGTAAGATACAAATTGTATTGACACTGATGGTTTATTAAAGTGAAAATAGATGTGACATTTCTAGGTGTGAATAATTACACACAGGACTCAAAATAGAAATTGTTCCTACAATGCATCCATTCCAGTAAACAGGTTTGCCCCTTTGTATTCCTGCTTAGCTTGGCCCCTTCAGTAACTCAGCAAGTAGACTGTTTCCATCTCTGGCTGGCATGGACTCTTTTCAGTGGCTACATTCAAGGAACATGATCTCTTTTCCTTAAACTATACATTCACTTCACATTTCCACCTACTATTCTTTGCTGATGACTGGATCATAGTAATCTATTTGCTATATTCGTAAACTGAATCTTGATTAGTGAGGCTAACCATATTTTCTTTATTGACCATTTAATTCTATTAGTCTATTGTGTTCACTATAAGTGTGTACATTTAAAGCTTGTAAAAACTACAGCTAAGTGAAATCGATAATGTTTTCTATTCACAAAAATTTACCAGGTTTTCATTATAGATAATACATCAAACCACTCCCAGTAGCATTTTAATTAGGTGATTTAATTAATTTAAACACTTTCATTTTTCTTTTTTGCTGGTGCTGGAGATCAAATTAAGGAACTCTTATGTGCCAGACAACCACTCTAGCACTTAAACATGTCTCCATCCCTTGTTTTCATTTCCTCCTTTTTAAAGAAAATGCAGAATTATTTTGGGAATTTACTGTACTTATTCACATCCTAAAACTGAGGAAACCAAAGCATTTCTAAGAGTAAAAAATAAATGATCAAACTTGCTTGAATCATTGGAAATTTTAAGTTTGCATTATTTACATTGAGATTCTTATTATAGGTGTAAATATTTTAATTCCTTGTTTCTTTTACTCTTGAGATTATAACTGCACCATTTCTCCCCCCAAAACATCATACACACAGCTCCTCACTCTCTTTCAAATTCAGTGCCTATCTTTTGTCACTATGCAAATATATGTATATATATATATGCATACATACATTTCCCAAAAATACCCTTCTCATTCTTAACAATGACATTCACACGCATATCATCAGGACTGATCATTTGGTATTGGACAGCCAATTGTATGTTTGTCCATGGAGAAGACTATTTCTCTCACTCTCAGTCACCTGTAGTTCTTTGTGTCAGTTTGAAAGACTTGTGGGCTTTTTCCTTTCTATTTTGGCATGTCTATTGATCCTGTTCAGCTCATGTTTAGGCGGTGGGAATTTATGTGTGTAGCTTCCCATATTCCTAGGAGATACAATAGCAAACTCCCTGATCCACATGGGGAGGCAGTTAGTCGGGTGTTTCTGGGCCTTGTGTCTTCAACAACAGGGACTTACCTTCCACATCTGTGAGGGGGCTCCCAAAGGCTTATTTTGACATTGTTATGTGTTTGAAGATATTCTGGATCTGGGGAGAACTCAAGCTATTAGTGTAAAGACAAATCTCAGTCATTATGTAAATTTATGCTTCACTATGGGAATGCATGGAAAATAACATCATGCAGCAACTCAGGAGTTTTTTTTTTTTGTTTGTTTGTTTTGTTTTGTTTTTGTTTTCTTTCTGGAAATTAACATTTAGCAGCTGAAGGCAACCATTGATTGTAATTGTTTATTAAGAATGTAGGTACAGCTTGATCTGAATGAGTTATATCTAATGCAAAGTTTGATCAAACTAGTTGGAGTTTTAGTCTTATATGAATCTTTTACTGAGAGAGAGGATCAATCTCCCAGACTCATGTGGTTTCTTGCATGTTTTAGATCTTCCATGGTGCTTGTGGTGGTTGTGGTTGTAATTGGTGGTGGTGGTGGTGGTGGTGACGCTAGGCTGAGGCCTCCTTGACTATTGGACATAAGCTTCCATTAGTGTGTTTACATTGGGCAGTTGAGGATAGCTGCTAAGATGGAATGTAGCATTTTCTTCTAATCAAACCTCAGTAGACACATACAAAACTGCCACATTCCATTCACTGGAAATGAATTAATATATCTAGCTCCCACTTAGTACATGGTGGCAGTGTAAGTATTTGAAATACTCAAAATTTACGAACATTTCAGAAACAAAATGTATGAGTTGTAATGGATAAGTGCTGTGGATATCGCTCTATATAAATAAAGCACTGATTGGCCAGTGACCAGGCTGGAAGCATACGTGGGACAGGGAGAGAGGAGAATTGAGGAAGGGGAAGGAAGGGGAGATCGGCTGGAGCCGCCGCCAGGACAAGGAAGATGAAAAGTACCAGTAAGCCACGAGCCACGTGGCAAAGTAAAGATTGTTAGAAATGGGCTGAATATAAGAGTAAGAGCTAGACAATAATAGGCCTGAGCTAATGGCCAGGCAGTTTAAATAATGTAAGAGTCTGTGTGTTTATTTTATAAGTGGGCTCCAGGACTGGTGGGAGCTGGAGAGAAATTCTCCAGCAACAGATAAGTCACAGCACTCTTTACTTGACAATGATTAAAAGGACAAGGGCGTCTACTACTGCCTTATCTATGTGCTCTGGGTAGAAATCTGTGGCAAGTCACTATAGGTGTCATTGCTGAAAGAAATCTCTACCTGTGTCTTACAGATTTTTATCCTTTCCTAATAATCATGGAAATATGGTTCCTTAGAACTGTAAAGGAGTTCGGTGCAACTTTTAGCAGATCCTATTAACAATTTAACACGAGTTGTTTCCAAACTTTGTTAAGTTTCTGAAGTAATACATATTTGAGTTTCTTAGCATTGGGCTTTCTAATATTTCAATTTATTTCACTGTAACTTTTCATGTCAAATAAACAACATAAGGTTGTCTTTATGTATATCAGATGAAGTAGTATTTAGGTTTTTCTGATTTTCCTATAGTCATGCAGTTATTCTTTGGAAAATTTGAGGCTGGTGCCTGATTATGAATGATGACTTGAACATAAAATGAATTAATATGGTGTTTTGATCCATTACCTGCTAGCTATTTATTATGAATGTTCAGACATTTGCAATCTGGAAAACAAATGTATTGTTGATATGGTCAGTATTCTCATTATTTTGTAAAAGAATTTACGAGTGTGTAGCTAGGGATACCGTCTCCAAACTATTTCTAGAATTTAATATTTGTTTTATACTTCTACAAGACTATTTATAATCATGTTATTTTGCTGTTGAATGAGACATAGTACATTATGTAGCATAAGTGCCTATTCAGCTTTTCAGGTGCCTGCATTAACAAAGACATGAGCAGATTTTTAAAACGTGCTGAGGAATCTTCTCTGAGAACCAAAGTACATGTTTCTTTACATTTACTGTTAATTGTGGCCTTAATAGAAACTTAATAAATATTGATAATACTCACACATCTTTGTATCTAAATATATTTTTTTCAGAAAGGTCACCTTTACTTTAAATATTATTACTTGTTTGGAACTACACATAAAGCTATAAGAAAAATCTATAATATAGTAAGCTAATATGAAACAATTAAACTGTAATATATATTTGGATGATGTTTTAAGACAAAAATCTGTTACCACTAAGCCTAAGAGTGGTATCTCATATAGGCCACCCCTGGGCTTCTGAATAAAGTGATGTAATATATCCTAAATATTGTCACTTTATAATGTAAACATTAAACTACTTGCTTCCTGAACACATTGTTTTACTCCTTTATGTTTTCTTTTCCATTGGTAAACTTCAAGGTCATTTATGCTTCAAGATTTTATGTAGGCATGAGTTTCAAATATGCATCTGTGAACTGAATATAATTGAAGAGAGAAGTTATGATATACCCAACTCTTGGAAATGTTCAAAGTAACACGTAAAGACTCCAATCTGTAGATGTAACCAACCGTCTTATTAAATAAGAAACACAGAACCAATGCAAAGATGAAAGCCAAGAGATCAGAGCTAAGAGCCTTACCTGCCTGCTGCAGCTAGCCTCTTCAGCCAAGAGACCTCTCCAAAAGAGGCCTACTTCCTGTCTGTTTATCTTTATATAGACTTTGTGTTCTGCCTTCTCATTGGTTGTAAACCCAACCACATGACCTCCTCATCACTGTCTGTATGTACAGCCTTCCCGGTCTTCTATGGTATTGAGATTAAAGGTGTGTGTCTCCAATGCTGGCTGTAGCCTTGACCACACAGAGATCTACCTAGCTCTGCCTACCAAGTGCTGTGATTAAAGGCGTGCGCCACAAATGTCCAGTTCTGCTATGGCTTGCTATTAGCTCTGACCCACAGGCAACTTTATTTATTAACATACAAATAAAATCACATTTCAGTACAATTAAAATATCACCATACAAATCCAAGAACAAGAAAAATGTTGTGAATATCTTGAAACATAATACAAACTGTGAGGACTGAGATTTGTGTGTGTTACCTTCACTCTTTTGTTGGTGAACCTATCAATACTCATACCTGCTGAAAGTCAATCAGCTTTGAATTCAAATTGGCAATAATGATAGCCTTCAGTTGTTGGAAGCACTTACAGGCCCTACAGAGCAGTGGTTCCCAATATTCCTAATGCTTATTCCTAATTCCTCAGTTTGTGGTGGCCCCCAACCATGAAATTATTTTGTTATACGTCATAACTGTAGTTTTGCTACTCTTATGGATTGTAATATAAATATCTGATACATAAGGCATTTGATATGTGACCCTGTGACAAGGTTAATTCACCCCCAAAGAGGTGTAGATGCACAGGTTGAGAACTACTGCTGTAAAGAGTAAGCAATTCATGTCAATCACATCAAATAAAAACAGCTTAGTCAGCACTTGTGCACATGTACTGATGGACTTGGTTCTTGCCTTTCTCTTCATAATACACACACAGGTCTCTAGATTTTTCTCTTCTCCATCTTTAGAGGTTGTTAGGAAATAACTTCTGACTTTTGTCATAGTTTAATAGATTTAAAAAAAATTACTGGTGGCACATGCTTTTAATTCCAGTACTCAGGAGGCAGAGGCAGGTAGATCTCTGTGACTTCAAGGCCAGCCTAGTCTGCAGAGTGAGTTCCAGGATAGCCAAGGCTACACAGAAAAGCCCTGTTTTGAAACTCACCTCCTCCCCCAAATCTTCAGGTTAACTACTTTATTTATTTATTTTACTTTTATGCTGTGGATATCGCTCTGTATAAATAAACACTGATTGGCCAGTAGCCAGACAGGAAGTATAGGCGGGACTAACAGAGAGGAGAATTGAGGGAACAGGAAGGCAGAGAGAGAGACTGCCTGCAGCCGCAGCCAGGACAAGAAAGATGTAAGGTACCAATAAGCCATGAACCATGTGGCAAAGTATAGATTAATAGAAATGGGCTAAATATAAGAGTAAGAGCTAGACAATGATAGGCCTGAGGTAATGGACAAGCAGTTTAATTAATATAAGTGTCTGTATGTTTATTTTATAAATGGGCTAAGGGACTGCCAGGGATGGGCGGGACCCGGAGAGAAAACTCCAGCTATACTTTTATTCATGTAGCTCTTTTTTGATGTAGTCAGTGATAATCATATAGAATAATGGTACTTTGTTTATATTAATTCCCTCATCACCCACTTTATTCATATTAATCCCCTCGTCCATACTCAACTCCCTTCCCCACCGCATCACTTACCTTGTAAATTTCTCTTCTACTTATATGTAATTTTGTTTTGAGTTTTAGATTCACACATGAGAGAAAACATTTCATACTTGCTTTTCTTAGTCCATCTACTTCTTTTCATATCATCATAATTTACACATTTTGCTACAAACAACATGATTTAATTTTTCTTAAATAATACTCTATTATATGCATGTGCCCAGTTTTCTGTATTCAGTCACCCATGGATGGGTACTTGTGTAGGCCAAAGTTTCTGTATCATAAGCAGCTCCCAAGAAACTAACTTGGAAACTTAATATTAATTGTAGATGCTCAGTGAATAGCTCAGGCCTGTTACTAGCTAACTCTTATATTTAAATTAACCCATATTTCTTATCTATCTGTGTTTTGCCACATGGCTTCTGGCTTGTTACATCATTTTCTACACATCATTTCTCTGCATCTTCTGACATCTATCCAGCTCTGCCTCTTTTTCCAATCATCCTGTTTGACTCTCCTGCCTAACTTTACCCAGTTCAACTATTGGCCAGTAAGCTTCTTTATTAAACTCATCACAGTGACAAATCTTCACACTGTACAAAAGGGTTATTCCACAACACACCTGTGATAATTGAGTAACGGGGCTAATAAGAACTGTTAGCAGTAAGCAGAAGTATCTCTTGTATGCTGACTTTGATTTCTTTGATTATATTCTAGGAAGTGTTAGAGTTGAATCATATGGTAGTTCTGTTATTGATCCTTTGAGAACCTTCCCTACTGATTTCCACAATGGCTACACCAGTTATGATCCTACCACTAATTTACAACTTGCTTTTTCATATCTCCATTTGCATTCACTGTCGTTTGTATAATTTATGCTAGCCATTTTTAATGGGGCGATACGACACCACAACAGAGTTTTGATTTTCACTTCCCTAATGCCTAAAGATAAATGTTTTTCACTTACTTGTTGGCTATTTACATTTCTTTTATGTTTTTGTTCACTCTTGCCTTGTGTGAGTATGTGTGTGCATATGTATTAGAGTGGGTCTCAGATTCTTATGCCTTGTCTTGGGCACGTTTCCTTCTGTTGATTTGCTTTGTCCAACTTCGATGTGATGGCTTTTATTTTATTTTATTATATTTTATTATTTTTGCTATGTTTTGTTCTTATCTGTTAGAAGCCTGTTCTTTTCTACTGAGAGACAGAGAGGAAGTGGATCTGGATGGAAGAGAGGTGGGCAGGTACTGAGAGCAGCGAAGGGAGGGGAAACTAATCAGGATATATTGTATGAGAAAAGAATCGATTTCCTTTTTTCTTCAAGACATAATCCTTTTTTCATCCTTTGGGAATTTCACATTATGGACCCCAATCCCTCTCAACTCTACGTCCCTCCATATCCACTCCTCAGCTCTGCATACACCCCAAAAACTCCTCCCCAGTTAGTTAGAAACCAAACCAACCAAACCAAAACCCCATCTTGCTTCTCTGTCTTTCCAACATCTCTTCATTTATCCTAGTGGCATTGTGAGGTGCTGTGTGTCACTCAGTATACCCTTTTGTATATTCAGCCCCACCCTCAAAATGTTCATTGCAATGAGCCATGTTCTGACTTAAGGGCTCTGGTGCACCATCATTACTAGAGCAGATGCTGAAACTCCTCTCGGATATCCTGCTGTTGCCCCAAGCCATAGAGAGTTATCATCCCTCAGGTCCAGTCCCTTCTTGCACTCCAGCAAGTCATACATAGATGGGGTAGATGTTAGGGTGGGGCAACCCAAGACCCGGGCCCCCATCAGATGAGGGGCAGCGCATGCTGTCTTTGCCCCATGCCATAAGGGCCAGCTCTCCCATGCCTGTGGTAAGGGGTGGGTCCATCTCTCTTATAGGAGGCAGGGCCAGCTCTCCTGCTCCAGTGTCCATCCAGGACCAGGGCCAACTATCCCAGGGCCAGTAAGAGGTTGGGGTGGCTCAACATGGCCCTCAGATTTCAACATTCCTGGTTCCTACAACCCCTTTTGGTAATATGGGCCAAGGACATCATCACAAACCCTCACCGAAGCAAGAACATGGACCCAGACATGGCCCCTGACAGCAGCTCATGTCCAGACATCATCATGGCCCCAGGTAATAGCACCGGCTACTCAGAGGGGCATGGGCCCCAAAGCACAGTGCCCCTCAGACACCAATATGGCTCCAGACCCTTGGTATCAGCACGGCCTTCATGGTCTCAGAAGCAATAGACATCAATAATTCCCCTGCCTTGCCGGGCGGTGGTGGCGCACGCCTTTAATCCCAGCACTCGGGAGGCAGAGGCAGGCGGATCTCTGTGAGTTCGAGGCCAGCCTGGGCTACCAAGTGAGTTCCAGGAAAGGCGCAAAGCTACACAGAGAAACCCTGTCTCGAAAAACCAAAAAAAAAAAAAATAAAAAAAATAAAAATAAAATAAAATAAAATAATAATTCCCCTGCCTGAGTTAAGGCCACAGACACAGACATGTCCTCAAGAGTCTGACCAGGCCACAGTCATTCAAATAGCCTTCAGTGGTTACTGAAGGCATGGACATTAACACAGAGCTTGGCTGATACAGGGCCACAGACCCAAGCAGAGATGACCCCCTCCCCTGCCAGTAGCAGCTTGGACCCAGATATCATCACGTCCCCCAGTAGAGCACAGGGCACTCAATTCAACATGGCTCTGGTGGCAGCACGGTCCTCATCACCAGAATGGCCTAGACCCCAGGCATTCTCACGGCCTTGGTGTGGCAACACAGACTCTGGCTGCTATAGGACCATGGATCCTGACATGGTCTAAGGCAGCAGCCTAGGTCCCGAAGTCACCTTGGTTCTGGGTGGCGAGCAGGCAGCCAACATCAGCCCGTTCCTCACTGCTGCCCATTCTTCAGATCTGCTCTTCCTCTTACCACAGCACATGAACAATTCTGCCTCTCTTCTCTCCCATTTCTCCACCATATACTTGCTCATCCTAAGGGCTGTTACCAGTTTGGGTGCCACATGGCATCAGGCTGGTCTGTGGATGCCTTCAGAAAGGCCAGGTTGTGAGGACTCAGGCTGCCCCATGGTTATCTTCTACCTGCCTGAGCTGCATGGCATCAGGTGGGTTTGTGAATTGAAAAGAATCTATTTTTCAATAAAAGGGAAAATGTTGGGTTCATAAGAACGTGTTTATAAGAAATAAAAAAGTAAAAGTCTTCTAGGGAAAGACATCCATGATATTTCAGTTGCTGTGGGAGAGTTGCCACTCAAATGATACCAGAAATCTGGGCACTGTATTCCTTGTGTCTCAAAAGCCTATTTTATAAATACATAAGGAAAATACGATGACTTAAGAGAAAAGACAAACATGAAGGTAGGCATATATCTGAAAAGCAGTCTGCATTTTGGCATTTCAATATTCATTTTTTTTTCACTAGAATTCATTTTCTTTCACAGTTGCTAAGAGCGTGATCTCTGCATTGTTAGCTGTTCCAGGCTCGCTACTGTAGCAAGGTTGCGGCAGGTAGTCTTGGCTTCTCTCTGGGCCTGACCATTGGGCTCCAGTTCTGTCTACTCTTCATGCAATGAAAGGTAAATTTTATTCTGAGGGTTTTCTCTACAATTCTACTCCTGGCTCACAGATTTTAAATCTATTGCAATTGTATTCATTCGTCTAGTAGTGGTGTTACAAGATGCTCCTGGGCTGGCATGGTGGGGAAGCAGCTTCAGTTAGGAGAGCTCTGATTTTCATGCAGAATTCCTAGATAGCACAGAGCTCAGCTTGTTACGTGGGGCCACAGAAGAATGCAGTCAGCTCTGGACAGTCAGGTTTCTGATAGGTTAACAGTGTGCAGATTGGGGTACTGATAATCAACCAGAATTTATTAACTCATTTTTCTGGAGATGGAGAAGTCCAAGTATGGAATCTTGTAAAGACCATTAGTGAATGATGGCTGGGGCCAAACTTCTTTTCCTAAGAAACTTACTCCTGTGACTTTGATATGCTCTAAACCTTGAAGACAGCACTTACGACCTTATCACTTCTTGATTAGGCAACTCTGTCTTCATACATACATTGGGGGTTAGGCTTCCAACACATGAACTAATGGGGATCCCGCTCAATTATACTGTTCTTACAGTTCATAACAAGTTATTTTAATGTGTATCTTTAACTGCCTGATCAAATTCCTAAGATCCCTATATCATCTTAGAACTTATCATCAGTTTTAAATTGGGCATCAAGCCACACATATATCTCCAGGCTTTGAGTGGGCATCTGAAAATCTGCTTGAGATTGTAAGACATGAATACTTAATCTTAAAGCAATTTATCTATTACCCTAAGATTTTATGTTTTATCACATTGTATGATAATTCCACCTTGCTAACATACACCCAGTTTTATTAGGAAATATTTGGAAATTTGATGTTTTCATTCCAATAACAATAAGATAAATCTAGTAATTGACTGATGCTCCTCACACACATGGAAAAATAGTCTAGAGCTAGAGATGGGGTTACAGAGATGCAAAACTTGGCTTATTTGAAGAAATCATAGAAATTATCTGAATTTAATCTTCTTACCCACACATCATAAAAATTATCATCAACTTAAATGTTCAAAGAAATCAACTCTTATAAAACTGAACATATTACAAAGTCATTTTTGGGGTTTAATCTATTTACACATATTTCCCCCCAAAATTTTCTATATTATTTCTATGATAAATGATCCAGTTCCATTCCTGGCACTGAGAGTGGTATTATGTTTTAATCGATATTGGGTATGATTTATAATAAAGCACCTAGAAAGGATGCTCAGATAGTGCATGTTATTTCTTCACGTTCCTGCTGAAAATTTCCACCTTCTGTCTCCAGCCCCCTAAATTACTTGGAAATGTATTTTTCTGTTCTACTTTCCTTGTTCACATCTTAAGAAATACCTTGACTGTCTTACATCAACTCCTGACATTTGAGAAGATAAATCCATTATGTGTTCCACTTTTTTACTACCCTCTAAGCTCCCTGAAACCTGTCTCTATCCATTTACTTTGAGCAGCAGATGTTTCTGTATTTGTGCCCCACCCCCTCTCTGTGTGCGATCTCTTCCCCTCTGAGGAAGCAAGAGCTTCTACAGGAACTGTGGAAAATCTCTGCACATCTGTTCCTGCCTGCTTTCTTACATGGTGAAGAAATTTCTCAAAGATCTAAGCTATTCCTCATGAAAAATTATCAAGTAGAGGCTAGTTTTACTTCAGTTATTAATAACCCCACATGTATATATAAAGCATCTACAAATATAAATTAATGCAGAATCATAATTTTAATGCCTCAGCTGTATTTTGAGTGAATTTTTAAATATCACTGTATGTGGGTTTTTAATATATATTATATGGTGGTATTTTATTTGTACTGAAATGTGATTTTCATTGTATGTTAATAAATAAAGTTGCCCGGGGATCAGAGCTATTAGAGCCATAGCAAGAGCGTGGTGGTGATGGCGGCAGCGGCGGCGCACACCTTTAATCCCAGCACTTGGTAGAAGAGCTAGGTAGATCTCTGTGTGTTCAGGGATACAGCCAGCATTGGAGACATACGCCTTTAAGACCTGGAGGGCGGTACTTACAGGCAGTGACGAGGCAGTCTTGTGGTTGGGTTTACAACCAATGAGAAGGCAGAACAGAAAGACTATTTAAAGACATACACACAGGAAGTAGCTCTCTTTCGGGGAGGTAGGAGCACTACAGGAGGTAAGATTTTAGCTCTGAGCTCTGACCTCTTGGCTTTCTCTTTTACATTTGTCTGTGTTTCTTATTTTAGTAAGACGGTTGGTTACATCTACAATATTACATCAAAAATTTATTCCGATAATTTGGATTTAGATACATGTTTGTCATTAGACAAATTTAATTAATTATGATATCTCAGATCATAAATGTTTAATTAATAAAAGAGTTGTCATTCTTTTACAATAAGTAAAATAAAATATAACAAAAAAGGGCTAAAAGTAAGAATTTGGTAATAAGTTTTAGTGGAAGAGCGTACTCATTGTTTTGTCAACCTGACACACCTTGACATATCTGTGAAGATGGAATAGTAACTGAGAAAATGTCTCCATAAGATTGGCCTATAGGCATGTATGTGGGTTATTGTCTTGACTAATAATGTAGGAGGTCCTAGCCCAGAGTGGCCTGTACCACCAATGGGCATGTAGCCCTGGGTTGTGTAGGAAACTTGGGTAAGCAAGCCATATGGAGTGGGCCTGTAAGGAACTTTCCTTTATGTCCCTGCTTCAAGTCTGACCTCCAGTTTCTTGCCTTTACTTCCATCCTTGATATTTCTGATGATGAACTGTAGCCTGCAAGCTGAAATAAGCCCTTTCCTCCCTAAGTTGCTTTTGGTCATGGTGTTCATCACAGCAATAGAAACCTAACTAGAACAAAGATCAAACTTATATGTGTCATTTTCCATACTAGATGCCAAGTATATTTTAAAAATTATCCTTTAAAAATTGAGGATTACAAGATTGATCATTATAGTCTGTCTTGATGACTCACACATGCATTATGTAATGAATCAACAGCCTGTAGACAGAAAACAAGCACCTGATACTCTTGAGGGCCTACATTTGGAAGAGCCGACAGGGTTGTTGTGTAGGCTTTTTACATCTTAACATTTTGAACGAATAAAGAACACTACCTCTTACTTATATCCAACTTGAAATCAGTCTCAAAGTATAATCTGCTGTGCAATGAAATAAATATTGTGGAGAAACATTGAGGCTTGAAATACAGACTTTATATATCCTTTACCATTAACAGCCAGTATAAATTTACTGCAGGTAATATCCTTACTAACTCACATACCCAGTTGTTAGCATTAGTATTTGTGTGTTTTGTGAACACTGTTTATGTCCAACTAGTAAATTCTATGTATCAGCATGGGAACATCTTTGCTTCATTGATTCCATGAGGGTAAAGATGTGATTTATACAGTCAAATTTCATCAAAGACAGTCCTCCAGCAAAGGCCAGACTGTGTTAGTCATGCCTATTAGCAAAGGATTTAGGTATTTCCAAGGTAATATTGGAAGACTTGAAGTTCCTTTTAGCTTCTTTAAATTAGAAAAGGAAGAAGAATCTTCTGGAATGTTAAAATTTATAATTATATTATCAAGCTTTTAATTTTGTCATGCTTTTCAGAGACGAATTTTTCAGTTTGCTTACTGTAGTTTGTTATACCTTTTAAAAGGGTCTTACTCTAATGAAATATACTGATATATAAAAGACACTTTTAATGTACATATTTGTAGTTAGAGTTTTCCTGCCTGGCCCACGGTCAGGACAAATCTCTCTCCCCACCAGTTCCGCAGCTGCTCAGACCCAACCAAGTAAATACACAGAGACTTATATTATTATAAACTGTATGGCAGTGGCAGGCTTCTTGCTAACTGTTCTTATATCTTAAATTAACCCATTTCTATTAATCTATAAGTTGCCATGTGGCTCGTACTGTTGCTTCTCATCACAGCGGCTGGCAGTGTCTCTCTGCCTCAGCTTTCCACCTCCCAACATTCTTCTCTTCCTTGTCCCACCTACCCTATCCTTCCTTCCTGGCTACTGGCCAATCAGTGTTTTATTTATCAATCAATCATAGCAACATATATTTACAACATACAGGACATCCCACAGCACATATCCTTATTAAAATATAATATAGATGAGTTATTTGCAGTACAATATAAAATTAGTGCATATATTTTTTTTATGTGATCAATAACATTTCTAGATTGTTTTTAACTATCAGTAAGTATTTCTACACTATGAAAAATGTGTTTGTTAACATGCATTAATTGACCAAGAAATAATTACTAGCAAGATGGGTATATGACTAGGTAACTCATATTTGGGTGACTGAATATATGGATTGGTAAATGAAACCATGAGTACCAGAATTTTAACTTAAGATTAACAGGTAGTAATATTTTGGTATAAGATATGAGACTATTTCTGAGAATAAGTGTATTGTAGTTTTTTTATTACTTGTATGAAAATATGCTGTTTGCTTTCCCAATAAAAATTCAACTAGTAATAAGGAATACTGAGGACTAGGAGAGTTCTGGCAGATAGTGAAGTGATGTAGATGAGGAAATGAGAGTCCATGGGAAGGCAATAATGTGTTCTGGATGGAGCTTCTTGGAAATTATAGCCTGTCAATATAAGTAATAATATTAATAGTGAACAGTAGAATACTATTCACTACATCACATTGAAATATTGGGTTGATGAGCACTAAAAGCTTGAGGTTTGAACAGAGAGGGGGACTGGTATGAACAGCATTAATAGAACTTGGGGCCTAAATTAATAAATAAATTAATGGGTAGTTAAGCATTTATAAAAAGACATGTGTTGCAAGAGGACAGAAGCATGTGTTCAATGTATCCTAACTCTCACCACCTGCAACTTCTTATAGAGAGTTCCTGGTACTAGATTTGTGCTTTTGGAAGGGTAGGTTGAAGACGGCTTCTAGCTATGCTAAAGTTGGGCTTTGAAGTTGGGGGGGAAGATAGGATAGGGGAATCCTGAGAAGTGAGGGGAGTGAATAGTGAAAATTAACAGGATAGATTGCTTACTTGTGTGAAAATTTCACAGAACAACACTTGAAAGCTATTATCTAAGCAAAGTAGTTTAACTGAGACATTTAAACAAATAACATATTATGGCAGATCTTGTCCTACAATTCCTTATTACATTCTAATATACCCAGATATAAGTACAGCTACTAACCTCCATTAAGGAAGCCTCTCTTACAGCAAATGGAGACAACCAAACACAACCAAATCTGGACATAATACAGAGATCAACTGATAGTGAGAAGCCCAGTTCCAACAGTCAGTGTCACAGTTCCTGCATTGATGGCCCAGGGACTGTTGTGGAAATGATAATAGAAAGATTGTACTGACAGAATCCCCAGAAGTCTGCAGTGCATTTCCTAGAAATGACAGCATATATAAGACCAGAACATTAGCAATGTCAGTGGACATATTTACATGGAAAAAGAAGTTTCATGGAGTCCCACAAATAGACTGAAAACTATAGGAAATTAGTGACTGCTGAATTATGAGTCCAATGTAGAGTGGTCAGTCATGAAATCATATGCACACAAACAACAAAAAAATTTGGACTCTACTGGTTATATTTATATATTTGTGCATCTGAATGCATACATATATATAGTCACAATAATAATTAAAAAATTTAGAGAATGAAGGAAATATGACAGAAGTTCAAGGAAGGGTAGCTGGGAGGGGGTTCAGCACAGAAAGGGAATGGTGGACAGTGACATAATTCTATTTTATATTAAAAACATATTTTAAATAATTTTGTAAGTTAAAGTATTGATCTGATTCAATTTAGGGTCCTGAGGCAAGGATTTCATTAAAGTAATTTTTCTTGTATTTTCTTGAAATATTAACTTGAAATATATAAGAATGAAAAGGCAGCAGCCAAGACAAAGAAAATTTATCATAGTATTACCTCTGTGGACAGTGGGAGTCCATGCAGAGGACACAGTCTGAGTTAGACCACTAAAGGACTGAGGAGCTCAGAATCAAAGCCTGAACTCAGCATAGCTGGAAGCCTTTCTTCCAAGAAGGAACTCATCCTATTTTTCCTGAAGCATAGATCTGCAGCCAGGGAAATTTCCACATGGAGTTGCAAATGTTGAGTCAGGATACATGGAATACATGCTATGACCCTGAACAGACTCTCATAGCTCCAGTTTTTCTCAGTATAACATAATTCTGATCACTCAATCACTGAAAAAGTATCTATTAAATATATTCTCTGTGCTGTCACAGCTTAGTTAAAGACCCAAAATGAAATAGTAATCAAGAGAGAAGACAAGATTCTTGCTTCCACTGATGAAATATAACGTAATAAAATGTGGGTTGTCAGCAAAGTTTGCCTTTTTTTTGTTTGGTTTTTGACTCCTCTGCACATATTTTTTGCTCAAATTCATATTTTATTTAGGAAGTACTGTTTTCTTCTTTGTAATGAAACTGTCACTGTCTTGTTAGTGGCTTTCACACTAGAATGAAGCAAGGAAGATATTGAATATGCATACATCCAAATATATTTTGGAAGATGAGAAAAATACATTGTGTAGTTCCAATTTTAGATACCTTTTTCAAATATAGTATATGTCACAACATACACATATTTAGTAAAGATGTCAAATATTACCTGTACATTAAAACACAGTTATACATGTTCTCATATGTCAAATATTTTAATCTTATGATGGAAATATAAGGTTGATGGAGTTGTTTTCAATTCAAATGTGCAGAAAACAAAACATGGAAGTAGTTAAGTCACATGAATCAAAACAGGAGATAAGTTACATAACTCACATTTGAGACTTTAAGAAATGATTTTTAACCCTTGGTTACTTCACAGCATAGCTGAAGTATTGTCAAATCTCAGAATAGTTTAGGGATGCATTCATTTTAATAATTAATAATGGTATATTTAACAATATTTTATATGAAAAATACATATCTTGTAACAAGTGTATAAATTTTTAAAAAGTATCACTATTATAACCTGGTAGGAGCTAAATGATCAGAATTTCTGAAAAATTTGGTACTTAATTGCACTTTAACTAAAGCTGGACTGATATGTTAATTATAAAAATTGCCTTTATTTATACTTATTTTGAAAAATAATTAATGCATATTAAAATGTTTTTTACTTTACATTTTCAATATTCAATGGGTATTTTCCCCTGCTTCCAAGACAAAGAATTACAAACTTAGTTGTAGGGATAAATCTAGAAATTTATTTATTGTTGAATCTAGGGCAAGATAAATTATTCTATCTTTCTTTATTTCTTAAGTTAGGAGGTTAATGGAAGATTACATTCTAATAATTGACAACCAAAGTGTTTATGTATATATGTATTCATATGGTTTATTTAAAAGTTCTATGTCCTTGACCTCAATGGAGTCTAATAGGTACTTCCATTTAAATAATTATACAATTTCAGTGACACAAAATTTAAATTGAGTGAAGAAAGTTTACTATAATATTTTAAAACGAAGTGGTTCTCCAGAAAAAAGCCCACATTTAAGTGGTAAAACAAATACCTTGATTTCTGAGTGTAGACACTCTAACTGAATTTTTAAATCTAGTTTGATTCAGACATCATTCTTTATTGAGTTGTGATTTTCACTTCAGGGCAATAAAAATGTATTACCTTTTCTATAAACTTGCTTTAAATGCATTTTTGTTGCCATAACAACCAGTTTTTTTTACCTGCCATTTATACTTATTTTAAAATCTTATTCTAGCATTTTTTATATCTTAAAATGACCCAACTATAAGATGTGCCTTAACTAAAAAGATACTGAAAAATAATGACTTTAAATTTAATTTTGAAACAATACTAATTTAATCATTATCAATACTGGTATCTCTTTCTGTGGCCCAACTGTTTCAATTAATTTTCATCGTGATCAAACACTCTGACCAAAACCAACTAAGGGTAGTAAGGATTTATCTCAGCTTATGCTTCCAGGTCACAATCCATCTGCAAGGGCAGCAAGGACAGGAACTCAAACTTGCTAGAAACTAAAACAAAAGTCACAGAGTAAGGTGCTTCCTGGTTCACTCAATACCTTTTTCTCTAATCGAGTTCCTCTTAAATTTTTTTTTTTGGAAAATAACATGTAATTGCATTGTTCCACTTCTTTCTTTTCCTCCCTCCAACCCTTTCAAGTACTATACTTGTTCTTTCTCAAATTCATGGACTCTATTTTGTTAATTACTGATGTATTGCCCCATGGAAAATGTTATTTCTATATATATGATTTGAAGTCTGAACATGAGCAACACCAACAGATGTGCTTACATGGTGGAGGGAGATTTCTTGGGACTCAACCCTAGTCAAAAACTGCAGGCAACTAGGGAAGCTGAGACTGGGAGAAACAGTCTTTCCTAGGAAGGGGGACCCAAATTATCCAATACCAAGTAGTCTGCCCTGAATTCTGCCAGCTTTTTTAAACAGTACAAATTCACCTGCCTACAGATGTTGCTACTCACAGTTGGTGGGCCCTCCCATATCATCCATCATTCAAGGTAATATCCTTCAGACATGCCTACGGGCCAAATAAGGCATTACTTCAGTCCAGGTTCCCTCTTCCCAGGTGACACTAAGTTGTATCAAGTTGACCAAAAGAACCAACCAATACACCTAGTACTCCCAACTCTGCAGTAAAAATCACTAGAACAAAAAAAAAATTAAGAACTATGAAAAGTAATTTAAAATATTCAAGAATTATTGGTCAGGGATGCATGACTGGCCAGCTCTATTCTCTTAGCCATAAAACATGCAAATGGATGGTTTGAGTAAAATAATCATCTGTCTTCTGCTAAGAATTTTATACTGTTCATTGAGAGATCTTCTGTCCTTAATAGCTATCCTTGAAGTAGACATAAGGTAAATCCACTCTATTATTAAAATTACCGTAGATTAAGTTTAACTGAAGCTTTTGATGTATGTATGTAAGATATTCCAATGCATGAATTTTGAGCTGAAACTGTATTTAGAAGAGACTGTGCGAAACTGTCTAAGAAGAAAGTGTTTCACAATTGGAAATCAGTTCTGTGAATAGTTATGAAACCAAACATAACCAAGTAATACTCATGCTACTAACTCAACATTTCTGAACAAAGATAAAAAAGAGTTAATTAAGTAAATCTCCATTACCATTGGACACCTCTGAGGCTAAAATCAACATCTGTGCACAGTGAGAAGTGAAATAGTAACTGAAACATGGATAAAGATAATTACTTTCCTTTTAATTAACAATCATGTAAGTAGAATAAGTTAGGAATATAAGTAATTTCATGTTTAAGGCTTTAATTTTCATGTAAAAGCCAGGTAAAACCTTAGCAATTTCAATGTTTGTCACACTTCAAGGTTTTTTTGAGTGTTTCAGATTCTGCCCGTTTAGCTAAAGAGATGAAATTATTTTTGTAATTCATGACCTACCACACCCTAGTAGGTAGCTGGAACTAAAACTTCCTTGCCATGGAAATTTACATTCAGTCTTTATGAAGACCTCTTATGTTGGCCTGCCAGTTGATGGTTTCAGTTACTTCTGAGCTAATTTAATCATCTTTCTGATGTGACTCTTTGTATCCATCAATAGAGGTGATTTTTTCCTATGAATTTAAGAGTGAATATGATCTACAGAAGTTATGTGTATATATGAAGATGCTGGCATGACAGAGGTGAAAATATCTGAGATCTTTTCATGTTGTACTGAAAGAGCAAAGATATTTTAACATAAGTAAAATGCAAAAGTATATCTCCCAATTTCTTTTTGTTTTATGTGGCTATCCTAATTCTGTGAGCTGAGTTTAGAAGTCTATATACAATTGACTTTGCATGATGAGCAGAATGAGGCTTAAAGAGTATTCCTTTGACAAATGCAGATTAAAGAAGGAAGGATCACTATGCTGTTTATGTTACTACTATAGCTCTATAGTATGACTTGAAATTGGGGATAGTAATACCTACATCAGTTCTTTTCACATTCAGGATTTTGTTTTAGCTATCTGGTTTTGTGTGTTTGTGTGTGATTGTTTGTGTGTTTCCATACAAAGCTAAAAATTGTACTTTCAGTTCCTGTAAATAATTGTATTGGAGAAAAAAAAAGAAGAAAGAATCATTGGGTGAAGATTAATACTGTCTCAAGTGGACTGATGAAACCCTTTGAGGCACTGCTGACTCTACATTTTCTCAGCAGAGAAAATACAAGCATATATTTTGTGTTTAGATTTATTTTTAATTTTTATTTAGGCTTCTATGTCCCCTCTCTCCTCTGTCTCTCTGTCTCTGTCTCTATTTCTCTCTCTCTCTTTGTGTGTGTGTGTGTGTGTATGTGTGTGTGTGTGTGTGTGTGTGTGTGTGTGTGTGTGTGTGTGTGTGACACATTCGTGGGTACTGTGGAGGTCAGAAGAAGGTATTAGATCCCCTGAAGCTAGAGTTACAAGAGGTTATAACTCAAGAGATGTGGAAGCTGGGAACCAAACAGCGTTCCTTTGGAAGTGCAGGTGATGCATTTCAATTCAAGAACAATGTGTGCAGAGGACAATGCAAGGAAGCAAGTGAGTACTCTGGTCATTTACGTCATATGAGGTCATTGTGTCTCTGTCACGTGATTATATCATTATTATATGTTTAAAAAAATCACATTCTGCCGGGCGGTGGTGGCGCACGCCTTTAATCCCAGCACTCGGGAGGCAGAGGCAGGCGGATCTCTGTGAGTTCGAGGCCAGCCTGGGCTACCAAGTGAGTTCCAGGAAAGGCGCAAAGCTACATAGAGAAACCCTGTCTCGAAAAAAAACCAAAAAAAAAAAAAAAAAATCACATTCTGCAACTTGTCTGCAATCTCAAAATAATTACTAGGAATTCTGGGGAAGTTACTTATATTTATGCAACAGTCTGATTAGAGACCATCACAATTAGGGTTTAAAAAAGGAAAGGGGAAAATGTTCACAGTATAGTGATTACTGTGCACAGACTTGTAGGTTTTTTTTTTTTTAGTTTTTTTTTTTAGCTCATGTAACATTTTTTGGAGATGAATAGAAATAGCTCAATTTGGGGATGATTTACAATATAGCAATATAGCAAATGAGATGTGAGACAATAAAATCTGTGTTAGAACTATTACTCTGATTTTAAATATACTCACAGGCTGACATGACTTCAGAAAAGTCAAAGCACACGGTTGTATATTCTATGCAAATAAACCTTGAATCTAGTTTTACTTTGCTAAATGATAAGCCAGAATCAAAGGTAAAAGTCATGTGCTCTCTAGTTTCTTAAGTGAAACAGTTATACTTCATACTTAAGTACTTTTGTTTATTATGTATACATATATTATTGGAATAAATGCAAACGATATTAAAATCTTAGCAATAGAAAATAGACGATAAGAGTGGAATGTAGGTTAAAAAGGGTAGAAAATATTAAGACAAGGTTTGGATTTTGCATTTTAGAGTTAAATGATATATTTATTCCTCAAGTCTCCAAACTGAAGAAAAAATGAATATACACACATCATTTTTATTGTTAAAAATAGATTTTTTTCATTCAATACATTCTAATTGGGGATTCTCCTTCTGCAACTGCTTCCATATTCTACTCACCTCCAAAGTCTCTCACTCTCTGCATGTTGTTCAATTGTGGGTCTCTGCATTTGTTCCCATCTTCTATAGGAGGAAACTTCTCCAATGATGGCTGAGCATAACTGTGATCTAAGAGTATATAAGAATATTATTAGAAATCATTTTGTTGTTACATTCCCTTAGTAGAACAGTAGTATTTAGTTTTCCCCTAGTTGTATTATCTAGTCTCAAGTCTTGGCTTTCTGAGCACTGTTGGAAATGGTTCCATTATGGAGTGGGCCTAAAATCCAATCAGATATTAGTTGATTACTCATATAGAATTCATTGAAAATGGAGACACCAAGCTGGTGCCTACCTCCAGCCTTCACCTGTACCTACCAGTGTTCATAATACTAGAAGACACTTTGCATGTTACCAAAGAGAGAGGCAAACACAAACTCTTTCATCTACAATGGACACATAATTCTAGTACACAAATTTTGAAAATGTCGGTTATTATTTTTTCTCCATTTGGTAGTAGATGCATAGTCCTAGATGGATGATACTCTGATAACTCTATGCTGATGATTGATGAATTTGTCTTTTACAAGCTGCATATGGGAGGGCTTAAGGATAAGTTTGAATTATAATGTTAAATTCAAGTTATGAAGACATTATTAGCATAGAAATGAAATGTCAAACCACATATGAAACACAATTTCTCATTCAGTTTTTCACTTTTGTCCTTTCCTCTTTTGATTGAGGACTTATTTCCTTAAGAGCTCAATTCCTGGAAACTACTGTTCACCAATCTGCTCTTTGGAATCTCTTCTATAAATACTTGTACACTGATGATGGGCCTGATTGAGGCCTAAGCAGGACCATAAAATTCTCTATTTCTGTATTGGTTGTCAAGGATACTTGGGACTTCTAGTTGCAGGTGTCTTTAGTCATCCCTGTGTTATATGGTGTTAAATAGAAATGTTTACATAGTCTAGGGAATACAAATTTTACAGTATTAAAATGTAAGTAGTAATAACATGAATATGCCAAACAACGACCTCAGAAAAGTTTCCAGGATTGAGCACTACTCATTTATAATGAAACACTTGGGGACCACAGCTCTCAGGGTAGAGTTGTGAAGGAGTAGAAGCTGACAAAAATGCTTTACCAAGATTAACACTGAAAAAAAGCAGAGTGCAGAGTGACCTAAATCCCCCTTTTATCTGGGTGTCATTTAAAGAACAGTGTGAAGGTTCCAGGTTGATACCAAAGTTATTTTCCGTGTCCTATGAACCGACAATGTGGTCTCTTCAGCAATAGCATATAACTATAAAGTCCTGGATGGTAACCAAGAACAATGTTAGTAAATGTGTGAGGGGTGTTTGTAAGAGCCCACTGACCAATAATTTGAACAGAGGTAACCTGTACCTGGCACTGGTATGGGTTGTTAGCCTATGATATCTGGGGGAGATATTGTTGCCTCATTATAAGGTATCTCCATTTAAAGCTGATTTAGGTATGTATGTATTTCAGGAAGATTCCACAGCAGTAAGTTTGCAAAAGTCATTAGTGTTAGTTATCCTTCCCCATGTCTACCATGCTCTCCCACCTCCACTCTATTTATCACATGTCCCTCAACATTCCTTTATTCTTCTTTCCTACTGACTAGCTATCTTCATGCAGAAATGTTATATGTATGATACTGGGAGAAAAATGTCACCAACTATTCTACCAAGCTTTAAACCCTGTGTAGTATAATAACGACTGACTCAGCAATATATGTCCACCAATGCAATAGTAGCATGAATGTTATGGAATTAACCAACTACTTCCTGATTGAGTGTAAAGATAGCTTCACAAGATGGAACCAAATGCCTGATACTGTTAACTACTGACTGGGTGACTAGGACATAAGTCCTGGGAAAATGCAGTATTCCATTTCTGCTAAATATACATAGCAATGAACTTCTCCCTAAATTATTATCCTTATTTTATATATTATTATATCTTTCAAATATTATCATAGGAACTTCCTTTTAGAGTAGATAGAAATACAGAGGCCAACAACTGGTCAACATCCATAGTATAAGAGACTGTGGGGTGCTCAGCTCTGAATGGAACATCTGTATAGCACCCCTACTCTCAACACTCATGGATCACTGGGGAGAGACAGCAGAAAAATCGCAAGAGTCAGAAGGAATAGATATCTGTAGTACAACAATAATTGCTGGACATGATAGCATAGTTGGATACATGACATTACAGTAGCTGGGACTACATCCACAAGATTAAACCAGCAAAATGTTCAGCATGGATTAGGAAGAGAATCATTACTTATTATGCCTTATGAAAGTTATTGGTAGTTGATGACTTCTAGTGGAAAGTCAATTTTCTTCAGAATACAGGCTATGGGAGGTTATCTATACTCAAGTAGATAGCCGGTCATTCACCTTATGTGTATGGTGCAGCACTACATACAGTCAACGTGTAAAGAGAGAGAGAGCTCATGAACTTGGTAGAAAAAAGTAGGATATGGGGGAATTCTAGACAAAGTAATGGAGAATGGACTAGAACAAGACCCATTACATGTCTATATGAATATTAAGACATTTTTAAAATATAAAAATAAATAAAACCTTCAAAAGAAAGATAATGTGTAGAAATGACAACTAAATTGACCTACTCACTCAGATATAGTTGAAAAATAAAAAAGGAATAGTGGTAAATAAAGCCAACAGAATACAAACTGGAGAGGGCAGAACTCTGTAGAACACAATAAGTGTCTTGGGCTATTCCTTCATTTCCCTCTTGGGAATGTGTTTTCCTTTCTTGATAAGCTTCCTTTCTGTTCTATGTCTAGCATAGAAGAATGACTTTCTATTTCTCCTTCTCTGGTTTCCAGTGTTTTCCTCCTAAACTGCACAATAGCTCTCTATTAAATTTTAATAAAATTTCTTTAGTAAAATTAAAAAGCTTTGCTAGGCAGCAGTGGTGCACACCTTTAATCCCAGTACCCAGCAGGCAGAGCCAGGCGGATCTCTGTGAGTTTGAGGTGAGATCCAGGACAGAAACCAAAACGACATGGAGAAACCCTGTCTTGAAAAACCAACAAAAAAATTAAAAAGCCTTAAAATAGCTAATTATAGAAATGAAGACAATCATGAAATATTTATTGTCTACCTGGGTAATTCAACTAGCTCAATGTCTTTCATTCTGCATGCTATGTTTCATGTTTGTCCTTTCTTCATGAAGTTTTCTGTGAAATAGCCAAGAATGTCATCACAGTGCATTTCTTTTGGATAGAAAAAACACTTTCATTTTTCATTGCTTTACTCCAAATTCATTTTATGGATTTGAATGTCAAACTTTATTATTAAAATTCTTGCTATCTTAAGAGAGAGCACCCGTTCATTCCATATATTATATTCTATGGTAATTTTCAAATGAAATACTTCTTAGATTATAGTATAAGGAGGAAGGTGAAAGTTTTGTGTAGTTGTATCTCTTTACATGAGAGGCATCAGAATTCTGTTCACCCAACAGAAAGATTACCATAGCAAGTCTGAACCATATGCATTAATGAGGTTCCAATTTTCTACTGATGTTTAGTTTTACATATGGGAAATATTTTATCTTTAATTATGATTTTGAAAAAATTAAATTTGAAAAAATTAAAAAATACTGTGAAATGTCATTCTGTAAACTGTGACTGTGTGTTGCTCTGATTAGTTGAAAAATAAAATGCTGATTGGCCAATAGACAGGCAGGAAGTATAGGTCAGACAAGCAGACGAGGGGAATTCTGCGAACAGGAAGGTTGTGTCAGGAGTCCCCAGCCAGACACAGAGGAGACAAGATGCCAAGGCAGAGCTGAGAAAAGGTACCAAGTCACTTGGCTGAACATAAATAAGAATTTTGGATAAATTTAAGTATAAGAGCTAGTCATAATAAGCCTGAGCTAATGGCCAAGCAGTTATAATTAATATAAGCTTCTGAGTGATTATTTTATAAGTGGGCTGCAGGACTGTGGGGACCTGGGGGGGATGGAGAAACTTTCTGACTACAAATAAGTTATGGGATTGATTACTTATAATAGCCTTAGTTAACAATTAACAGTGAATGCAGGTAAGGAAGAAATATTTTATAGTAGATACATAGATATATTTCAAATAAAATGAAATCTGCTGATGGCCATATCAGAGGAGGAGCAGGAGACAATTGACTTTGGAGTGTCATCCCAAAGAGGCAACTTCGTGATGGGTGAGTCCTGAGGCCACAGACCCCAGAATGTCTTTTGCTTTTTCTTTGCCTTCACATGTTTGCTGCTGCTGTCTTCCTCTGGTATCTGGCATTGTGGGAACGGATGTGGGGAGATCCCCACTGCCTGTAATGTAGTGTGTTTATCTCATGGAAACATCTCATTTTACTGGACGTTTTTACTTGTGGATTATTATGAAGATGATTCCTTCCTAAGCTGTACTGTTTGATGGATAATTATAATGTTAGTTTAAATAGAGGTTTGATGATAAAAATAAAACAAGGAAGTGTCACACAGCTAGAACACATGAGTTTCTATTGAGGAGCTTTATAGACTGTGGCTTAGGTTAATGACTAAGAAAACGATTGAGTCTCAGTAGCCCAGCTAATTTAAATTTTAATTAATGTTGGGAGATGTGTTCACAGGTTTCAGGCTGCAACATAGCTGAAACAAAGCTTTGAAAATAACTTCAAGTTAGACTAAGATGTTTTTGTCAAACAGCTTTGAGGTGAGAAACACAAGAAGAAAATCTAAAGTTTTAGAAAGGCACATAGTTGAATGAGGAACTCGTTAAGGTCAGTGAACAAGAACGAAGCAGCCCAATTATTATTAGCTGACATGACTTTCTTGCTAAGACTTATTGATGACCAAAGGTGATGATTAATTCCGTATACCTATTTTTCCCTCAATCTCCTGATATCTAATACTATCGATGAATGAATATGCTCTGTAAAGATTTAACATTAGAGCTGACTGCTTCTTTTTCATATATAAAACTTTAGTTTTGTAATTCTTTTAAGATTCTTTATAAAAATTACATTTCAAGATAAGTAATAAAGCAATTGGCCCTTTCTTTATAACTGCAAAATGCAGCCTGCAGTAAAGGACCTGATTGAGAAGAATATCTTGCTTGCCAACATGGTTAATCTATAACAAGTTGCTTAGGTATGAACGTGCCTGGGTTCTTGGGATAATTTATTTTTCCCATGTAATACGTAAAATGTTTAATAATGTAAGGGATATGGAAAACATGCTATTTTTTACTGTTTGTTTTGAATTCTTTGTAATCTTTCACTTGAAAAACAGAATGCAGCCACATTGTAATTTTTATATTACCTGAAAGATTTTGCTGGGCTATATAAACTATTAGAAAAACAATAAAAAATAGAGTTAAATTGTGTTAGAAGGAAAACATCAAGAATGAGAGAATTAGGAGGAGAATATCAGGAGAAGTAGGAAAAGGAAAACAACAAGAGAGACAGAAAGGACATTTCTGAATAGAGTTAAGAAAAAAGATTATAAAACACAGAACGAAGAATACAGAAGAATGAAGAAGGAAACCATCAAGAGAGTGTGTGAGTGTCTTTTTCCTTTACCTCCTTAGATAAAGAAGTCTTAGTACACAATGACTCTGTGGATTCCCTTGAGCCCTGTCCTGCTGGAGGTTCCCCCCCAGGCAGCCATATAAATCATTTATTGAGCTTTTACGGTAGCTGTAAAACTTAACTGCACCTCTAAGTGAAAAATCACAATCAGTTCTGTACACTCATAGTATTTCTTTGTTACTATAATATTTTCATTTCATTTTATTTTTGCTTGTTTGTTTTGAGATAAATTCTCATGTAGCTGAGGTGGTCCTCTAATTTACTTCATTGCCAAGGCTACCTTTTAAACCCTGAGTCTCCTGATTCTATCCCTCAAGTGCTATAATTGTAAATGTGCACAATTATTCCTTGCATGTAAACTTACTTCATTTCCTGCTGATGATTCATAATGGGAAATTTGATACTGTCAGAAATTAACAAAATGTCTTTTTAATATGAACTCTTAGAAAAAAAACCCTTAATGGATTTCTGTTGCTCCAGTTGGATTGCTTCACTTTGTAATTCTGTATGTAGGTGGAACATTTTGAAGACTTTATACAATACATTTAGTGTGAGGGGTAAAATCCTAAAGAATGGTTAATTATGCATATTAGAGTTAAAGAGGGAGATGTGGTTATATTTGTCAGCAATGAATTGTTGCTGTTGAAAGCTGCTACTTTTTGTTTCTATTTTTTGTATTCTCTTATTTTCCTTTCTTCCATAAATGCTATCCTATTACAAAAGATTTAGTAGTAATTTTTAAAGATACTTTTAATGTATTAAGATTCATAATACTAATACTTGTACAATAAATAAATAATATATATATTATCTCTATCTCCTATTATCTATCATCTAGCTATATATATCTGTTATCTATTTATTTATTATCTATCTACATATCTATTATCTATCATCTATCTATCTATCTATCTATCTATCTATCCATCTATCAATATGTCATCCATCATCTCTGTATTTCTGTCTGATCTATATGTATATAATCTTTGAAAATTTTTGTTATTATATAATTAACTGAAGTCTTTCCCTTATGACATCTCCATGAATAAATAGATCTGTTGTTACAATGCAAAGTTATTCTGAATTGCCATTTTTAACCCATTTTTTTTTCAAATGGGAATGATAGTTTTAATTCTTTCATTTGATTAAACTCTAAAGGAAAACTATAGCTGCATGTTGTTTCAGTTCTCACCCACTTTCAGATGTTACTATTGCCTGTTGATTTCACACTCATTCACAGTGATATTTCTTCACCTGAGAAAGGGAGATATTCCTGACTTCGTTTTCTTTATTCTTTCTTTCTTTCTTTCTTTCTTTCTTTCTTTCTTTCTTTCTTTCTTTCTTTCTTTCTTTCTTTCCTTCTTCCTTCCTTTCTTCCTTTCTTTCTTCCTTCCTTTCTTCCTTTCTTTCTTTCTTTTTTGAAAGTTGTTATCTTTGATACATGGCATGAAATCATTCATGAAGTAAGTTATTAACCTTGTAATTTTCATCTCTGTAGATTTCTGGTGGTAAACCTAAAGTTCCTTTCCAGTATTTGATCATTGCCATTTTTTATCGAGAGACACATTTTCCTCATGGAGGCAGAATGAAGTAGGAGTGAGGGCAGGAAGAATTTTCTTGAGTATTGGTTAGGATTTGTGTCATTTTCAGAGTAAAAATATGCTGAAAATGTTTTATCATTGTCACTGTACAAATAAAACAATATAAAGACAACTAAAATTATAGACTAAGCTTCTCAGACAAAAATGAATTCAAAAGTACTCTTATAGAAAGCATTTCATATTTCTCAAGTCACAAGGAAAATTAAAAATACATATATTCAGTAGGAGACAAGAAATTACTTACAGTTTTAGACTAGACCTTAAATTCCAAATGGTTCTCTACTAAATTATTATAATTTCTCCAGAAACAATGTTGTTAACCTACTTATATTTTTATTATATATATACCAACTCAGCTCTTCCACACTTCAAAAGTTCTGTTTTCACTCATTATTGTTTTTGACACAGGGTCTAAATCTGTAGTGCATACTATCCTGGAACTCATTGTGTAGCCAAATTGGTCCCAAGTTTACCATCATGTACCTGTTTTTGGGTCCCAAGGAAAGGGATTGTTGGAGACAACCATTTAAACTTATGTTTATGCAATTGCTTTATAAAGGAATACACACTTTTCTTATAGTATTCAGACTTTCCTGTGTGACATCCTTTGTCCAATAGACTATAGGCATAGTGAATAAACATAGGGTTTAAAATATGAGAGTCATGGAGAGTACTTGCTTCATTATTTTGAGTTTTAGAATGAAGAACAAAAGGAGAATCTAATGAGCAATAAAAATTCATGTAAATATAGAAGATTAGTCATTCTTTGTAAAACCAAGGAAATCTGACATTTTTTTCCTCATAACATAAGAGAATTAAATTGATTCCTAGAAACATTCATTTTTAATATTGCAGCATTAATTTGTTTAATTCAGTTTATTGACAAACTAAAAATTTTAATATCTGCAACTTGAAATCAAAATAAGATCTGCATATTGCTTAAGATTAATATAAATATAAAAATTAAATACTGTAATATCCCTGCAGATTTTGTAGAAATATTTTTCAAATAACTTCACATTTTCTCTTTGTTAGACATTATGATAAGGAGAAACTGACCACAAATATTTTTCCAACACATCAATGAAGTGGAAATTCTAGCACTCCTGGGCCTATAGTTCTATTTCATGTCCATGGAGCTTTGTCAGCATGCTCAGCTCGACACTTCAGAGCTACAACTACTATGATTATTGTATAGCATTCCCCCAACAAACTTCAATTTTTCTAGCAGATTGTGCTTGCCTGAGTCTGCTTGTGATCTAAAATAGGTTAAATCTTAATGCAGGTTTATAATGAAATCTCTGACAAGATTCTAACATGGGAGTCTCCTAATGATTTGGTAATGTTTTGACAATCCTGAAAATAATGTTTGAAAAAAAAAACTGCAATTGCAATTTTCCCTAAGCAAAATATTCCATCTGCTCAAAACTGTTTCAAAATACCAAAAGAATTCACCACAGTGCAGGGGCAAGTCACTCAGAGTGAGAATAAACAGTTTTATGCTGTAATTTTTTTAAAAAAATTCCTTTTGATGAAATAAATAATAAGAACTGCTGAAACTTTTTGAATTTTGAGTAGATAATGCAATTGTATGATAACCTTTAAAGGTAACTGACTCGGGGAATTATCAGAGATCCCTCAACTGTGGCAAAATGTGTCCTGAATGCTCCCATTAGGAGAGCTAAAAGGGATACTTAAAACCTTATTAGTTTAGAGCACAAAGCAAAAAAGCAAGTTTTATTTGAAATAGAGTGCTGAATGTACTCTCCTGAGACAGCTATTATGAACATTCATCATTCATTGCTCCAGTTGAGGAAATTTTGACAATGCTCTTCATAAGTCACCTTTAATGCTACTCTGCAAAGCTGATGAGGCTGAACCGTTGACTGGAGGTATCTGCAAGTTAGTGTGGGTGTTGGCAAGTCAGCTTGAGTTCTTTGCCCCATGTTGAACTTGCTAAGTGTCTAACCTCGAGAAGGTGATGGTCAACACACTCCGTGTGTGCCTTGTGCATCACTGTTTTTCTAGTTTTAGGTTTCGTTCATTTCACATATGATTTATCACACTTCCACTCTCCTCAAATTCCTCACCACAAATGTAAGGGAACTGAGCTCCTGAAGGAGAAAATAATTTACACAATTAAAAGAGTGAAAAATGTGCATATTGAAAATTTTACTCATTTCCGTGAAGCAGCTTGATGGTTTGACTTTCTTCCTCCCCCCTCTCCTTCTCTATTTCTCTCACTCCCTTCTTTTCTTCTCTTTTCCCTTCCTGTCTATTTACTTCCTCCCATGTTCTTTGTCTTCTTTTTTCTATGAAAATACCTGAACATTTCCTCATGATCAAGCTTCAAAGCGCTAGCAAAATAAACAACTGCCCATTATCATGGGTACACATAGATAAAAATGTGTCTATTTCAATTGGTTTCTTATCCAAATTTAGAAACTTCAGCTGTGCATTCTTTAGATTGTTGTTTCTGTTACCATGGTTCAGGTATGTGATCCTGACAGATTACACTGAAAAGCATGCACACACGGCTTTTTAATAAGTTATGTCGATATTATCAAATACCTAAACTCTTCTTCCCACGTGGAGGAGGGAAATGTGCCATGTGAATGGAAGGCAGCACCAAGTTTCCAAGACTGTTGACATTCCTCAAACATTGTTTGAATTTCTATATGATGTCTTCTGAGGAAGTAGCATGTTTGTTTTGAAATGAAATATATATGTTTCTATAATGCTGATAATAAAACTCTACTAAAATGTAGCTAGAATTTTCCTGCCTTGCCCACAGTCAGGACAAATCTTTGTCACCCGCCAGTCCCACAGCCGCTCAGACCCAACCAAGTAAACACAGAGACTTATATTGCATACAAACTGTATGGCCGTGGCAGGCTTCTTACTAACTGTTCTTATAGCTTAAATTAATCCATTTCCATAAATCTATACCTTGCCACGTGGTTGGTGGCTTACCAGCGTCTTCACATGCTGCTGGTCATGGCGGCAGCTGGCAGTGTCTCTCTGCCTCAGCCTTCCGCTTCCAAGAATTCTCCTCTCTCCTTGTCCCACCTACTTCCTGCCTGGCCACTGGCCAACCAGTGTTTTATTTATTGACCAATCAGAGCAATTTGACATACAGACCGTCCCACAGCACTTCCCATTTATTTTTTTTTTTTTTTAAAGGAAGGTTTTAACTTTTACACATCTCCAAAGTCAGCTTGGTATATTTGGGAATTTGGGCATAGCTTCTCTTACTACTTCCTGCTGGAGGGGGGCGCTGTATCTTATGGGGACACAGAAAATTTTAGGATCATGGAGTAGTCCGTGAGACCGTATCGTCTGAGCCAGTTGCCTTGAAGCAATTCTGGATGTTGGATCATCTGGGCCATGGTGTCATCGGAGACCTTTCAGGGGGTCTTGGCTGGTCAAACCTGATGTATCTTAATCTGGAATAAATCCATAGACTCTGGCTTTCTGTAGAAACAAAAGCAGAGCCTCTTTTCCAAAGCAAAATATCCTTATAGCCAAATTTTGAAGTCAAGGTACCTTTAAAACACACATTTTAGCATAACTCAACAGCTTTTGCAATCAAATGTTTCTCTTCAGTTACGAATATCAAAGAGAACATAATCCAGATTCTCTGTGTGGTAGCCATCTTTATGTGGCTTATGTTTTATATTACCTTGAGCCTATTGCTTTAAACTGCAGCCTTCTTAGCACTGTGGCTGCTGGCTTCGCCCACTTCAGCTTACCAACATGGCGGTGGTACGTTTTCCGCCAGCTCTGGGAGCCATCAACTCTCAGAAATAGTGGGTCTATGCTTCTTATCAAAGCAGCATGTAGCCCAGAAACCTCTTTTCGTTTTGTACTAGCAAAGGCTAAATCCACCACGCAGCTTAATGTGCCACTTGCAGAGGCCTCATTCCCGCCATACTGCAGATTGAGCGCACATGCCAGGAATCCGCCAGTAACTCAAACCGGCAGTTGCTGCTCATTTGAGAGAGACAATTAGGAAGCTGTTTTTAGCTCCGTTTTAGAATCTTTTCTCAGGTTTTAGGTGGAAACTCTTGCCCTCTCGTTGGGCGCCATTGATATTGATGTAACCAACCGTCTTATTAAATAAGAAACACAGAAACAATGTAAAAGAGAAAGCCGAGAGGTCAGAGCTCAGAGCTAAAATCTCACCCTTCCTCCTGCTGTCCCAGCTTCGCGAAAAGAGACCTACTTCCTGTCGGTTCGTTTTTTTATAGTATGTCATTCTGCCTTCTCATTGGTTGTAAACCCAAACACATGACTGCCTTGTCACTGTCTGAATGTACAGCCCCCTAGGTCTTAAAGGCATATGTCTCCAATGCTGACTGTATCCCTGAACACACAGAGATCTTATGGGATTAAAGGCGTGTGCCACCACCGCCACACTCTTGCTATGGCTCTAATAGCTCTGACCCCCAGACAACTTTATTTATTAACATACAATCAAAATAATATTTCAGTACAATTAGATTACCACCACATTTCCCCTTTTCTATTTTAATAAAAAGAAAAAAAGCAAAAGGTTATAACTAACAAAAGAAAAACTATATACAAAAGTACAATAACTATATACAATATATACAAGTAATAAATACCTAAACAGGTATTTGACAAATCAGAGAAAATAATTCCATTATCTATCCTATTTTGGTAAATCCAAGATGTATCTAATGCACTTTCTATCCTAATTAATTTTCAACTATAACTAACTAATCTTCAACCATAACTAACTAATCTTCAACTCCCTCAGAGACCAAGAAGGGAATAATATTAGCTAACAAAAATAAAAACAGGAAGTGCATGCAAGCAACTTCCAAAAAATTTTGTGAGTTGACAGAAAACAGCCAGCTGCCTGGGCAGTCACCTGAGGTTTCTCCGCAGTGTTGGGGCATCATCTTCAGCCTATAGGCTTAGTGTATCTGACAGACTCATTTGTGAAGTAGGATGTACACAAGGTCAACAGTTCAACCTCACATTGGGTGAGAGCAGTCCACGTACCAGAAACACCTGAATTCCACTAGTGTCCTGTCATGATTCAGGATTTTAAATTCTGGAAATTGTTGACAGTTTTTTAATTCAGCTGTCCATTCTTCTTGGCTGTGTATATATGGCTTCATCTCAGCATCCCCTTCTTCTCCACATCCCTCTATTAAATGCCAGTCTACTTTTGAGAGGCATGAGCTTTCAGCTGCTGTTCCATTGTACAACAGAATCCATCGGCCCTCTGCCTGTTAAGCTGCCTTCGAAGAAAAGGGCACTGTACCTTTTCCGGATGCGAAGGCCACTTCAGGGATGGGGCCATATTGTCCTGGCCTCAGAAGATGCCTTTTGATAAAGCCATAACCACACTTGTTTTGGCAAGAATCAGTAGTCCCTTGTTTCGTGATCTGTCTGTCCATTTTGTCCTGTTGATTCGAGGATACTTTGTTGTCCAGTGGCTAACTTTTGCCAGAATGAAAGTTGACTCCATATGCAGTTTCTTCAATGCCCATATTTTCTCTAAAGTAGATTGGTACTGCCAGGAGCCGACATGTCTCAAAAAAGAAAAATTTTCTAAGTTATTAAAACATTTTAAATGCCATATTCTGTAGATCTCTGAAGGGTTTGAAGATGACCTGTCTAAAACATCTCTGCTCAATTTTAAAACATATCTAATATGACTACAAGTTCTATGATAATGTCTAACTACTAGCTTTCATTTCTTTATATCCTAATAGTTGATAATAATAACATTCAAGGATCAGAAATTTGCATTACATTGTTAAATGGATGGAATAAATACAATTAGAAATATACATATAGCATTTTCTAACAATATCAATTTCAAATTTGTATACAATATAAAACAATCCAATCCAATGTAAAGTATTTAAAATTAGTAATTGTCTTTTTCTTTTCTTTCTTTCTTTCTTTTTTTTTTTTAAACAAGAACCTTAAATCTAATCTCCTTTGCTTAGCCTTTTTCCTAACCCTTGACAATAACTTGTAACCAACCCCCCTAAATACTGAAAATTATCCCAGACCCAAAACCCATTAAAAAGACCAAAAAACCACCCGCCCCACACCACCTCTTTGGGAATGTGGGCGTCGTATTCTTAAAATTGCTTCCTGCTGGGTATGGGCGAAGTTTTCTTTATCCTGAAAGAAAAATTTTAGGTTAATTGTCAAATTCTAGGAGAGGTAACTATATCCTTCATTATCCAGTCTGTGTATAATGCCAAAGTTCAGGGTTTATCTCAAGTCCTTATTCAAGTAGTCTTTGAGACTGGATCATCTCAGCTAGTCATCTCAAATTTGCTCTGAGCACCTTGTAGTTCAAAGCTGATCTATGGATGATGTTTGTCAGCTTAATGATATTATTATTGTCCACGTGGAATTGTTGTTGTTGTGGGGCCCCATCTTCTTTCTGGAGACTTCAGTTGATGTTAGGCCTGGCCATGATTTCCTGCAGAAAACTGATAAGAGACTCGAACACAAAAACATATATATGCAGCTAGCCTTTTTTCTAGAATTAGTTAGTACTCTATGTGACCATTCATATCTTAACAAAGTTTAAAATGTATATATATATATTAATCTTGTAAATTTTGATATAAAATTTATACTTTGAGAAAAGTTTAAAGAATCAGAATAGAATCAAAGAGTTGAGATTAGTAATAGAATAGTCCCTTAATTAATTTTGCTTTTGTCCTGTACCATAGCAGAAGATGGCTCTTATTCTGGCATGATACAGGGAGTTTGCATTTTCCTTTTAACAACATGCTTGAGTTTAAAGAAGGAGAGAGCCATTCTCCAACTCCAAAGTCAGCTTTAAATTTTAATTGAACTGGGACTATTAGAAAACCAATAGTGTTAAATCTTTAGAGAAAAGCAGAAACAAACATTTAGGAAGACATAAAATTTTTTTAGATAATATATACCCATACACCGTTTCACTCTGTTTCTTGGGATAGATGATTTGTCACTTTTCTTCAGTTGTCTCATTTGTCCAGTGTTCTTCAGATTCCTTAACCTTCATTCTCCTAAAAGACAAAAACAAAAACCTTTCCCCAAGACTAATTTTGGGGATGTTTCCTTTTGACAAGTTATTATCTGATTAAATGAAAAGGCATGTGTTATTGATACAAGTTAGTTTAAATTGGATGTTCATGCTGGTTGATGAACTATCACCTCCTCAATTAAGAGGTCTCTCTTGTTCAAATCGAACCTTTATCAATTTTGATGGTACCCACAGCTTATCTTCTCCTGTAGAAACAAAAGCAAAACCTCGTCCCCAATGTAATACATACCCTGGTTTCCATTCTGAGGTCAGCACATCCTTAAAGTATATAGGCTGATTTAATTCTGTAGTTTTTTCTATTATCCAATGTCTCTCTGCAGCTGTTGTTCCTTTCTCATTGGCATTCAGAAAATTCAAAGTTAGAAGAGCATTATGCAGTCTATTTCTGGGGGTTTTTGTTACCCATTTCTGTTTATTTAGCATATCCTTTAGAGTTCTGTTTGATCTTTCTATAACTGCTTGACCTGTAGGATTATGTGGTATGCCTGTAATATGCTTTATATTGTAATAAGCAAAAAACTGTTTCATTTTAACAGAGACATATGATGGAGCATTGTCAGTTTTGATTTGTGCAGGTATACCCATGATGGCCATAACTTCTAGCAAATGAGTGATTACAGAATCAGCTTTTTCAGAACTCAAAGCAGTTGCCCATTGAAATCCTGAATAAGTATCGATAGTGTGGTGTACATATTTCAATTTTCCAAATTCTGCAAAGTGAAACACGTCCATCTGCCAGATCTCATTTCTCTGAGTACCCTTTGGGTTACATCCTGCTGGTAATGGCGTCTGATTGTAGAAGGAACAAGTAGGACATTTCTTTACTATTTCTTTGGCTTGTTGCCAGGTTATGGAAAAATCCTTTTTTAAACCTTTACTATTGACGTGATGTTTTTTATGAAATTCTGAGGCCTCCAGCACATTTCCTATCAATAATTTATCAATCTCATCATTGCCTTGTGCTAGAGGGCCTGGCAGACCAGTATGGGATCGAATGTGAGTTATATATAAAGGATGATTCCTTTTCCTGATTGTATCTTGTAATTGAATAAATAGTGAAGTTAATTCTGAAGCATCAGGGATAAATTCTGCAGTCTCAATATGTAACACCACTCTTTCAGCATACTGAGAGTCAGTTACTATGTTGAGAGGTTCTGAAAAATCCATTAATACCAACAGAATAGCATACAATTCTGATTTTTGAACTGAATTATACGGACTTTGAACCACTTTACTTAAATTTTCTGATTTGTAACCTGCCTTTCCTTCTTTGTTGGCATCTGTATAAAATGTACGAACTCCAGATATGGGTTTTTGCCGTACAATTCGAGGCAAGATCCAATCAGCTCTCTTTATAAGATCAATTCTATTACTTTTGGGATATTTGCTGTTAATTTCTCCCAAAAAATTACTGCAAGCTCTTTGCCAAGGTTCACTTTCTGTCCATAATTTTTCAATGTCCTCCTTAGTTAATGGTACGACAATTTCTGCTGGGTCTATGCCTGCTAATTGACGAAGTCTCAGTTTTCCTTTGTAAATCAAGTCAGAGATTTTTTCCACATAAGTTTTTAATTTTTTATTTGGTTTATTTGGTAAAAATATCCATTCCAATATAATATCTTCCCTCTGCATTAATATTCCAGTAGGAGAACGCCTAGAAGGTAAAATAACCAAAATGCAATCCAGCTTTGGATCAATACGATCCACGTGTCCTTCATGCACTTTCTTTTCTACCAAGGCCAATTCTTTCTCAGCTTCAGGTGATAATTCTCTTGGACTATTTAAGTCCTTGTCACCTTCTAAGGTTCTGAACAAATTAGTCAGTTCATCATTTTTTACCCCAACAATAGTTCGTAGATGAGAAATATCTCCAAATAATCTTTGAAAGTCATTAAGAGTCTGTAGTCTATCTCTCCGAATTTGCACCTTTTGGGGTCTAATTTTTTGTAGCTCTATTTTATATCCTAAATAATTAATAGAATCTCCTCTTTGTATCTTTTCAGGAGCAATTTGTAATCCCCAGCAAGGCAAAATTTTCTTTACTTCTTCAAACATTATTTCTAAAGTATCTGCATTTGAGTCAGCTAGTAAAATATCGTCCATATAATGATAAATTATAGATTTAGGAAATTTTTTACGTATCACTTCCAATGGCTGTTGTACAAAATATTGGCACAGAGTTGGGCTATTCAACATTCCCTGTGGGAGGACCCTCCATTGAAATCTTTTAACCGGTTGAGAATTATTATAAGTAGGCACTGTAAAAGCAAATCTTTCTTTGTCTTTTTCTTGTAAGGGTATTGAAAAGAAACAGTCTTTTAAATCAATAACTATGAGAGGCCATCCTTTTGGTAACAGAGTAGGCAAAGGCATCCCAGATTGTAGAGAGCCCATTGGCTGAATTACTTTGTTAATTGCTCTAAGGTCTGTTACCATTCTCCATTTACCAGATTTCTTTTTAATAACAAATACAGGAGAATTCCAAGGGCTGGTTGATTCTTCAATATGCTGAGCATTTAACTGTTCTTCTACCAGCTCTTCTAAAGCCTGGAGTTTCTCTGTTGTTAAAGGCCATTGCTGGACCCATACAGGCTTGTCTGTTAACCATTTTAAAGGTAGAGCTGTTGGTGTCTTTGGAAGATCATCAGTTATTGTGCCCTGTTCTTGTATAATATGGATGGCTGGTGACCACTCATTAGAACAATATCTTCTAATATTTCTCTCAGTAACATGTGCTAGTTTATGATTTGTTTCTGAGATTGGAGGGATGTTAATCTGAGTATTCCATTGTTGCAACAAGTCACGACCCCACAGGTTCATAGTTATGTTAGCCACATATGGTTTTAATTTTCCTCTCTGTCCTTCTGGACCTATACATTCGAGCCATCTTGCACTCTGTTTCACCTGAGATAATGTCCTAATTCCTAACAGTTGAACGTTTACCTCCTGAAGAGGCCAAGTTGGATGCCAAAATTCTGGTGCAATTATGGTAACGTCCGCACCTGTGTCTACCAGACCAGACAACAAAACACCATTTATTTTTATTGTTAATTTTGGTCTTTGTTCATTAATAGAAGTTTGCCAAAAAATTTTCTTTATGTTTTCTCCTGAATTTTCTATTCTCTCTGTTTCATCAACCTGACCAGCATGATTTATTCCAATAGGCATTTGGTTATTTAATCGCTCTCCAGAGCAGGCATTTCCTCTATGGCTGCAGGAAAGGTTTGAACTGGATTTGCACTGGGGGCCTGCGTGAGGCCCCTCTGGGAGTTTCCCGAAGACTGAGGCAAAGGATTACCCTGTCTGTCCTTTGTTGATCTACATTCGTTGGTCCAGTGTTTTCCCTTACCACACCTTCTGCATACTCCAGAAGGAAGGGGCATTCTGTTGCCATTGTTCCTTGAAGAAACATTGTTTCTGGGAATGACCTGTCTACAGTCCCTTTTCAAATGTCCTTGCTTTCCACATCCAAAACATCTAACACTCCTCAAACCTTTTGAAATTACTTCTCCTACCCATGTATCATCATGCTCATCAGCTTCAACATTAATTGTTTCTCTAATCCAATCTTCCATAGGTGCAGATCTTGCCCTTAATGGCCTGATTATTCTTTTGCATGCTGCATTCGCATTCTCAAAGGCCAAAGATTCAATTATTGCCTTACCAGCTTCTGAATCCGAGACCATTCTCTTTACTGCTGAAGCCAGTCTTTGTAAAAAATCTGTAAAAGACTCTTTTGGGCATTGCTTCTTTGTAAATGACTCAGATTTTTTTCCTGGTTCCTCAACTTTGTCCCATGCATTCAAGGCTGCCGTTCGACATAAAATTAGGGTTTGGACATCATATAAACATTGTGTTTGTGCTGAAGCATATTGGCCTTCGCCCATAAGCTGATCCTGGCAAACTTGTATTCCTTTATCCCTCCACTGTTTTTCTATGTTTTTAGCCTCCTCCTTAAACCAAGTCAGAAATTGAAGTCTCTGGCTGGGTTCCAGAACACCTTGTGCAAGGTCCCGCCAGTCCTGTGGTACTATCCTATTATATGTTGACCAAGAGTTTAACATTTGCTTTACATATGGGGAATGCATGCCATAAGATACTATTGCCTCCTTAAACCTTTTTAAATCCAACATTTCAATTGGAGCCCAAGTATTTTGTGTAGCCATTTGATCAGGCATCTGCTGTACGGTTACAGGATAAATTAAGGGTGACTGTGTGAAAACAGGCTTTCTTTCTGCAACCTTATGATCCCGACTTGAAACAACTTCACTGTTAATTTCTTCTGTCTGAATTTTTACAGGTTTAACAAGTTCTTCTAAAGCTGTTATCCTGGCACTTAAATTGACTATCTTTTTAAATATTAAAATGTGGATTAGCATAGTGATAAGGTGCATAATTCCACCAATACTAATATTATATAGTTGTTCCATTGCCAGACTGCCTAAAATTTCGAACAAAAACCAATTTTCTTCCAATGTACACATAAAACCCATTTTTTTTTAATGTGGAAAAAAATTCTCTTTTAGATAGTTTCCTTTAAAATATCTGATATATTATGACTTACCAAATCTGCGTAGAACAGTAGAAATCCGAGGGGATTTTCAAAGCAGCCACCTAGTGTCCCAGGTGTAAATCCAAAGAGAAAGAGAGAGAGAGAGAGAGAGAGAGAGAGCGAGTTCAAGAAAGCGTAGCTGGCTAAAGTTTAAATGCAGCCACGTGTTCCCTCTTGTGCCGAGTCAAGGCTTGGGTCTGGCTTCCTTAAGCTCCGACCACATGCGTTGGCTTTACAGGCAGGGCCCTGTTCGGCAGGGCAGGTCTGAGTTGTTTGTAGCACCGGCTTTAAGCAAGCAGGATTTAAGCAAGCAGCTCACCGATAGTCCAGCCTGCTAAGAAGCTGATCGCCACCGGCCGCCGCGTGCCGCCGCCGCCTCGGGCCACCTGCCGCCCTTGCGGGAAAGCGGACCTGCCGCCAAGCCAAGCAGTTTTTAATGGATTCTTGTCACGTTGGGCGCCAGATATTGATGTAACCAACCGTCTTATTAAATAAGAAACACAGAAACAATGTAAAAGAGAAAGCCAAGAGGTCAGAGCTCAGAGCTAAAATCTCACCCTTCCTCCTGCTGTCCCAGCTTCGCGAAAAGAGACCTACTTCCTGTCGGTTCGTTTTTTCATAGTATGTCGTTCTGCCTTCTCATTGGTTGTAAACCCAAACACATGACTGCCTCGTCACTGTCTGAATGTACAGCCCCCTAGGTCTTAAAGGCATATGTCTCCAATGCTGACTGTATCCCTGAACACACAGAGATCTTATGGGATTAAAGGCGTGTGCCACCACTGCCACACTCTTGCTATGGCTCTAATAGCTCTGACCCCCAGACAACTTTATTTATTAACATACAATCAAAATAATATTTCAGTACAATTAGATTACCACCACACTAAAATACATTCCTGCAGATATTTTTAACCTAGGAAAGTTTGAGCTTTACATTTTGAATTCATAGCCTTCTAATGATGCAACCATATCAGTAAGATGAAATATGTGAAACATTCAAATTATATGGCACAGACCAACTACCCTTCTACTACCCTTGTATGCTTTTGAGTTTTGGGGTACATGTCACAGAGTAAACCTTTTTTTCCACCTCGCATATCCTTGTTGAGGGCCTCAAAAACCAATACAGGCATGAAAGACTCCTTCTGATGTTGCTGGATAAATATCAATTTTGCCTTTTGTGATTCATTTGTTATTGCTCCTTTGCATCTATATTCCAGTTATTAAGCTCTAAGACACATAATTTGATTTCTAGCTTCATATTTTGACCCTGAATTAAGTTGAGGGTATAATTTCTGATTTAAATGTTCATTAATTTATTATTAATTAATTTTTTTGTAAAGACAAAAGAGGTTTTCAACCTACAAATTTTCATGGACAATGAAACGCTGTTTAAATTCTTTTAGAATTTAGTATTTGTGATGTGTGTATGTATGTGTGTGTATCTGTTCATATATGTTCAGTGACATGTGCTACACATTTAATGTGATCATCAGAAGACAGGCATGGGTGTTGGACCTCACCATTTACCTGGCCTCAGACAGGGTCTCATGCTGATTGTCATAGTGTTTGAGAGGCTAACTGACTTGTGGTTCTTCCAAGGATTCTCTTGTCTCCACCTCCTGTCTAGCCAGGTATGTTGAGATTATGGAGGCACACTATCATGTCTGGCTTATGTGGGTTTTAGAGAGTTACCCCATGAACTACTTCACTAAGCCCTCTGTTGAATTTTTATGCATTTTAAATTTTAATGTAATTTATTCTTATTCTTGTATGGGAGAAGATGTAATTTATTCTTATTTTTGTGTGTGTGTGAATAGAGTATGTTTGTTTATATGTTTGTATGTATGCATGTGTGCATGTGTGTGCATTTATGTATGTGCTGGCACACGACTGACATGGCATGCATTTAGAAATAAACTTTCAGAAATTGGTTATCTCCTTCTCCCTTCTATGAGAGAGGCCCTCTTTTGTTGTGTATTCTGAACACTGCATACTGCAAACTAGTAGCTTTCGGAATATACTCCTGCTTCACCTCCCATTTCACTGTTGAAGTGCTGAGATTACACTCATCATTTTTCTAGTGAATGGCTATGAAACTGAGGTTGTTAGGCACATGATTTTACCCCATTAAGCCATCATGCCATGGCTCCCTCTGTTGAATCCTTAACACAAACTACTCATCTACATGTATGTTAAGGAATAGGAAGCAGGAACAGCATCCAAGGTGTCTCCATTGCAAGGGCTTGGGAGACAGAGCAAGAACATAAACAAAGATCCAAGATGGCTTTTCTTCTCTCCATCCACTGTCTCCCACAGACCCATTGTGGGAAGCCAACTAAGGAAGGTCAGCAAAGAAAATAAACTCACAATGTTTCCCACTTCATTACATTTTTTAAATTGTTTTACTGGGACTTGAGTGCAGATTACAAACCCAGACAACTTAAAGAAATAGGCTATGCCTTGAAATTTTAAGCCAAATGGGAATTTTAGACATCCTCTATAATTACTTATTTGTTAATTTAGGAAACTAAATGTCCCACAGTTTCTTCTATTTGACAATCATTGGCTTAAAGCAGATGCTTAAAAATCACTCTCGTTTCTGGCATTCCATGCTGTTTTAATGGATTCTTTCAGTCCTTCCCTCAGTTGAAGGACAACCAATTGATTCCCCTGTTTTGGTCTTGTCACCATTGAGAGAAGGGTGTGTTGACAGCCTGCTCTGAGGTGATCAGAGTTCTTCCTCTCATACAAGACCTACTGCACTCATAGTTCCACAGTGACTAGTAACAACTCTCTTTTTTGAATAAGAGAGTTGATTAAACCACTGTACTAGTCGCTTAATTTACATTTTATTAGTCTTGTCCCTCACCAAATTGTGAGAAAGGCCTGAATTTATAGTTAAAGGAAAAAGGTAAAACATATTCCTTTAAAAATATAAGTAAAACAAGTGAATTTTCAAATACTCAGAAGGAACATAAGATATTCAGTAACAAGCTCAGCTGTCTGATTCTTTTTCATTAATCTTTTTTTTGTCTTAGCCCATTCAGTCTTTTGCAAGTATTGTCAGTATCATTCAATTTATTTATTTTGTTTTTTTTTACTTGATGGTTCTAAATTTTATCAGATACTTTGGGTGGTTGGGTGTGGACATCAAGTCTTACCAATGTGACTGCCTGAACATGGCCTGAACAAAGACAACAACAGACATGCTAGAGTGTGTAGGCTTGGATGCACATCACCATTTTCAGCTCTGATTTTAGCAGCACTTTATGGAATATTTTGTTAAACTCTCAATTATTACCAGTTTTAAGATACTAGTATATCTCTATTCCTTTGCAGGTTCTCTGTTGTTCTTCCCAGATCAACTGGAGCAAGATGTCTATTGAAACCCCTCCCTGATTTTGTAGTTAGGGCTGTGATGATCTGTTATCTGCTTCGAAATTTCCTGACATTCAGTACACTAAATACCTCTTCTTGAAACTGGCTCATGTATCTACAGCCATTTAAGAATATTGAGAATAGTTTTTATATTGAGAATACAACCAGCATGTATATTGAAATATCATTCTATGTAGTAAATTATTGATACAGTCCAGAATCAATAAATAAATATGAATGATTCATCAAATCATTGAAGATGAAGATTGATAATGAAGATGAGCCTTTATTATCTCTGTTAGGAAAAACTTTCCTCTGTATAAATTTTAAATTTTTCTTAAAAATTTATTCTTAAACATACGATTAAGTAATATTCAGAGTGCTAATGTGTTTATATATTTCTAAATACGTGGACTTGTCTGTCATGGATATTTAGAGACTTAAATGCATGAAGTAGCATATATTGCTATTCCATCATGATATATTTTATTTATTTAGAGGCACCAGAATAAATGTATTGCATCTCAGTAGAGCAGCTTTGTAGAACCATCTGTATTTATTATTTTGCATTTTATTGCTCTATTCCTCCAAAGAGCTCAAGATGCTCTATAAGTTTATTTTTTGTCTGATGATAAACTGCAGAGAACTGTTTGACATAGGTAAATAAGCATGAAGTCATACCCAAAGCTGATTGTTTTGCTATAGATTTCACCTTCGTGAAAAAAGTAGAAGCATTTAATCTTTTGAAAGTCTAAGGAAAACCTCGATTATATCATATAATGGCTCCCCATAGTTAATAAAGGGCTGACAAACATCATCTACAGATCAGCTTTGAACTACAAGGTGCTCAGAGCAATTTTGAGATGACTAGCTGAGATGATCCAGTCTCAAAGATTACTTTAATAAGGACTTGAGATAAACCCTGAACTTTGGCATTATACACAGACTAGATAACGAAGGATATGGTTACCTTTCCTAGAATTTGACAATTAACCTAAAATTTTTCTTTCAGGATAAAGATAACTTCGCCCATACCTAGGAGGAAGCAATTTTAAGAATACGACGCCCACATTTCCAAAGAGGTGGTGTGGGATGGGTGGTTTTTTGGTCTTTTTAATGGGTTTTGGGTCTGGGATAATTTTCATTGTTTAGGGGGGTTGGTTACAAGTTGTTGTCAAGGGTTAGGAAAAAGGCTAAGCAAAGGAGATTAGATTTAAGGTTCTTGTTAAAAAAAAGAAAGAAAAGAAAAGAAAAAGACAATTACTAGTTTTAAATACTTTACATTGGATTGTTTTATATTGTATACAAATTATATATATTGAAATTGATATTAGAAAATGCTATATGTATATTTCTAATTGTACTTATACCGTTCATTTAACAATGTAATACAATTTTCTGATCCTTGAATGTTATTATTACCAACTATTAGGATATAAAGAAATGAAAGTTAGTAGTTAGACATTACAATAGAACTTGTAGTCATATTAGATATGTTTTAAAAATTGAGCAGATATATTTTTAGACAACCCTTCAGAGATCTACAGAATATGGCATTTAAAATGTTTTAATAAGTTAGAAAATTTTTCTTTTTTGAGACAGGTCGGCTCCTGGCAGTACCAATCTACTTTAGAGAAAATATGGGCATTGAAGAAACTGCATATGGAGTTAACTTTCACTGTGGCAAAAGTTAGCCACTAGAAAACAAAGTATCCTCGAATCAACAGGACAAAATGGACAGACAGGACATGGAACAAAGGACTACTGATTCTTGCCAAAACAAGTGTGGGTATGGCTTTATCAAAAGGCATCTCTGAGGCCAGGACAAAACGGCACCATCTCTGAAGTGGCCTTCACAATCCAGAAAAGGTACAGTGCCCTTTTCTTTGAAGGCAGCTGAACAGGCAGTGGGCCGATGGCTTCTGCTGTGCAATGGAACAGCAGCTGAAACAGTTATTCTTAAAGAGTAACTAAGCTCACACCTCTCAATAGTAGACTGGCATTTAATAGAGGGATGTGGAGAAGAACGGGATGCTGAGATGAAGCCATATGTACACAGCCAAGAAGAATGGACAGCTGAATTAAAAATCCATCAACAATTTCCAGAATTTAAAATCCTGAATCATGACATGACACTAGTGGAATTCAGGTGTTTCTGGTACATGGACTGCTCTTACCCAATGTGAGGTTGAACTGTTGACCTTGTGTACATCCTACTTCACAAATGAGTCTGTCAGATACGCTAAGTCTATAGGCTGAAGATGATGCCTGATGATGCCCCAACACTGTGGAGAAACCTCAGGTGACTATCCAGGCAGCTGGCTGTTTCTGTCAACTCACAAATTTTTTGGAAGTTGCTTGCATGCACTTCCTGTTTTTATTTTTGTTAGGTAATATTATTTCCTTCTTGGGTCTCTGAGGGAGTTGAAGACAAGTTAGTTATAGTTGAAGGTTAGTTAGTTATAGTTGAAGATTAGTTAGAATAGGAAGTGAATTAGATACATTTTGGACTTACCAAAATAGGATAGATAATGGAATTATTTTCTCTGAATTTGTCAAATACAAATGAACTAGACATTGTTTAGGTATTTATTACTTGTATATATTATATAGTTATTGCACTTTTGTATATAGTTTTTCTTATGTTAGTTATAACCTTTTTCCTTTTTTCTTTTTATTAAAATAGAAAAGGGGAAATGTGGTATTTAATTTGTATTGAAATGTGATTTTAATTGTATGTTAATAAATAAAGTTGCCCGGGAGGTCAGAGCTGTTAGAGCCATAGCAAGAGCATGGCGGTGGTGGCACACACCTTTAATCCCAGCATTTGGTAGGCAGAACTAGGTAGATCTCTGTGTGTTCAAGGATACAGCCAGCATTGGAGACACACGCCTTTAATCTCAATACCAACCATAGAAGACCTGGAAGTCTCTACAGACAGGCAGTGACGAGGCAGTCATGTGTTTTGGTTTATAACCAATGAGAAGGCAGAACAGAAAGACTATATAAAGACAAAAGCACAGTAAGTAGGTCTCTTTCAGAGAGGTCTCTTGGCTGAAGAGGCTAACTGCAGGGTAAGGCTCTTAGCTCTGATCTCTTCACTTTCTTCTTTGCATTGGTTCTGTGTTTCTTATTTAATAAGATGGTTGGTTACATCTACATTGGTTGGCTTAATTTGGTATAGATCTTGTGCACCTAAACATGGCTGCTAGATCATGATTGTGATAGATACATCATATTCAGAAGGCAGCACCTTCAGTAATGTTTCCCAGTACTAAAGTACAGATGTTCATCTTTCCATTAACTGCTGTTCACTGCAACAATATAAGTTACTGTTTTAATATAGTACATTATGACCAGGACACTTTAATTTATTTAGGTTGTTTTTATAGAACAAATTTATATTAAATAAAATTACAGTAACTCATTATAGGTAGTATATTTAAGAGCAACAAAAATTAATTTTGTTAGCATATAAGTTTAGAATTTAATTAAAAATAAACAAATCTGTTGTTCTTCAAATCTAAGATGGTCTTTAAAAAACCCAGAGCCAGATAGTGGGGTGAAAGCTGAAAGATCAGAGAAGCAGAACAAGCCACAGCCAACCTCACCTCGCCAACTCCTCAGCCAATCCTGTTTCCTCAGACTGAAAGCCTGAGTCCTCACCTAAAAGGATCTCTGCTGAACTGCTTCAGTTTCTGTTTCCTCATGCCTTATGTACCTTTTCTGCCCTGCCGTCACTTCCTGAGATTAAAGGTGTGCATACTTCCTAGTACTGGGATTAAAGGTGTGTGTCACCAGTGCTTGACTCTGTTTCCAGTGTGGCCTTCAACTCACAGAGATCCAGATGTATCTCTGCCTCCCAAGTGATAGGATTAAGGATGTGTGCCACCACTGTCTGGCCTCTGTGTCTAATCTAGTGGCTGGCTCTGTCCTCTGATCCTCAAGGTAAGTTTTATTAGGGTACACAATATATCACCACAATCTGTGTTGTCTTAAGAAACCCATATTTTAAAAATTACACTTGTATTTTTCTATTAGTAAAAATTATTAAATCACAGGTATGAATCTAATCAAATATAAGTATGATATATGGTGACAATTATAAAATATTGATAACAGAGATCTGAGATATAAATAAATGAAGAGATTCACCATCTATATAGATTGAAGATAAAGTTATACATCCTCTTACAAACTGATCTACATATTAAACCTCATCATACTTAAAATTGTGGAGGCATCCTTGGTAGAAATTTGTGTATTAAATTTTTCTGGAATGATAACGAATATAGAGTAGAAATATTCAGATAAATGAAGATATTTGGGTAATTTCTACTGTTTAATTTTAAGTCTTACTTTAAAGTAAAAGTTAATAAGCTTATTTTGCTCTTATTCAAAAGATCAACAAGTTTAAGTCAGGAATACAGGGCCGTTGAAACGCCCTCCCACGTGTGACCAGCTGACTTTTGACAAGGAAACATCTGAAATACTAAATTAAACCACTGCCCAACATCAACATCAAACCATAGATGTTCTGGGACAAAAGCATAGCATAAAAAACTTCATGTCTTTAGCTAAGAAAAATATTACATAAATGCAAATACAAAAGGATAACTTAAAAAGAAGAATGTATAACTTGGACATCATAAATATTAAGAAAGAAGCCATTAGAGTACAGGAGTAGATGGAGTATACATTTATAATACAAATACTAATGTTAAAATGCTTGTGTTTCTCTTTAAGTAAAACAAAGAATTGCATTACATTTTCATATTTCTTAATATCTACTTCAGGAAACTTGCTGGTGTCAGATCACATTGTCATTATATTTAATGCTGCATTATATTAAGCTTAAAATGTCTGACCATTTTTCAGTTTTCAGTCAGTCCTTATTTTAGACTTTCCATGGTATAAATATGTTGATGTATCCAACCGTCTTATTAAATAAGAAACACAGAAACAATGTAAAAGAGAAAGCCAAGAGGTCAGAGCTCAGAGCTAAATCTCACCCTTCCTTCTGCTGTCCCAGCTTCGCGAAAAGAGACCTACTTCCTGTCGGTTAGTTTTTTTTAAAGTATGTTGTTCTGCCTTCTCATTGGTTGTAAACCCAAACACATGACTGCCTCGTCACCGTCTGAATGTACAGCCCCCTAGGTCTTAAAGGTATATGTCTCCAATGCTGACTGTATCCCTGAACACACAGAGATCTTATGGGATTAAAGGCGTGTGCCACCACCGCCACACTCTTGCTATGGCTCTAATAGCTCTGACCCTGAACACACAGAGATCTTGTGGGATTAAAGGCGTGTGCCACCACCGCCACACTCTTGCTATGGCTCTAATAGCTCTGACCCCCAGACAACTTTATTTATTAACATACAATCAAAATAATATTTCAGTACAATTAGATTACCACCACATTTCCCCTTTTCTATTTTAATAAAAAGAAAAAAAAGCAAAAGGTTATAACTAACAAAAGAAAAACTATATACAAAAGTACAATAACTATATACAATATATACAAGTAATAAATACCTAAACAGGTATTTGACAAATCAGAGAAAATAATTCCATTTTCTATCCTATTTTGGTAAATCCAAGATGTATCTAATGCATTTTCTATCCTAATTAATTTTCAACTATAACTAACTAATCTTCAACCATAACTAACTAATCTTCAACTCCCTCAGAGACCCAAGAAGGGAATAATATTAGCTAACAAAAATAAAAACAGGAAGTGCATCCAAGCAACTTCCAAAAAATTTTGTGAGTTGACAGAAACAGCCAGCTGCCTGGGCAGTCACCTGAGGTTTCTCCGCAGTGTTGGGGCATCATCTTCAGCCTATAGGCTTAGTGTATCTGACAGACTCATTTGTGAAGTAGGATGTACACAAGGTCAACAGTTCAACCTCACATTGGGTGAGAGCAGTCCACGTACCAGAAACACCTGAATTCCACTAGTGTCCTGTCATGATTCAGGATTTTAAATTCTGGAAATTGTTGACAGTTTTTTAATTCAGCTGTCCATTCTTCTTGGCTGTGTATATATGGCTTCATCTCAGCATCCCCTTCTTCTCCACATCCCTCTATTAAATGCCAGTCTACTTTCGAGAGGCATGAGCTTTCAGCTGCTGTTTCATTGTACAACAGAATCCATCGGCCCTCTGCCTGTTAAGCTGCTTTGAAGAAAAGGGCACCGTACCTTTTCCGGATGCGAAGGCCATTTCAGGGATGGGGCCGTATTGTCCTGGCCTCAGAAGATGCCTTTTGATAAAGCCATAACCACACTTGTTTTGGCAAGAATCAGTAGTCCCTTGTTTCGTGATCTGTCTGTCCATTTTGTCCTGTTGATTCGAGGATACTTTGTTGTCCAGTGGCTAACTTTTGCCACAACGAAAGTTGACTCCTTATGCAGTTTCTTCAATGCCCATATTTTCTCTGAAGTAGATTAGTATTGCCAGGAGCTGACATGTCTCAAAAAAGAAAATTTTTCTAAGTTATTAAAACATTTTAAATGCCATATTCTGTAGATCTCTGAAGGGTTTGAAGATGACCTGTCTAAAACATCTCTGCTTAATTTTTAAAACATATCTAATATGACTACAAGTTCTATGATAATGTCTAACTACTAGCTTTCATTTCTTTATATCCTAATAGTTGATAATAATAACATTCAAGGATCAGAAATTTGCATTACATTGTTAAATGGATGGAATAAATACAATTAGAAATATACATATAGCATTTTCTAACAATATCAGTTTCAAATTTGTATACAATATAAAACAATCCAATCCAATGTAAAGTATTTAAAACTAGTAATTGTCTTTTTCTTTTCTTTCTTTCTTTCTTTTTTTTTCTTTTCTTTTCTTTTTTTTTTTTAAACAAGAACCTTAAATCTAATCTCCTTTGCTTAGCCTTTTTCCTAACCCTTGACAATAACTTGTAACCAACCCCCCTAAATACTGAAAATTATCCCAGACCCAAAACCCATTAAAAAGACCAAAAAACCACCCGCCCCACACCACCTCTTTGGGAATGTGGGCGTCGTATTCTTAAAATTGCTTCCTGCTGGGTATGGGCGAAGTTTTCTTTATCCTGAAAGAAAAATTTTAGGTTAATTGTCAAATTCTAGGAGAGGTAACTATATCCTTCATTATCCAGTCTGTATATAATGCCAAAGTTCAGGGTTTATCTCAAGTCCTTATTCAAGTAGTCTTTGAGACTGGATCATCTCAGCTAGTCATCTCAAATTTGCTCTGAGCACCTTGTAGTTCAAAGCCGATCTATGGATGATGTTTGTCAGCTTAATGATATTATTATTGTCCACGTGGAATTGTTGTTGTTGTGGGGCCCCATCTTCTTTCTGGAGACTTCAGTTGATGTTAGGCCTGGCCGTGATTTCCTGCAGAAAACTGATAAGAGACTCGAACACAAAAACATATATATGCAGCTAGCCTTTTTTCTAGAATTAGTTAGTACTCTATGTGACCATTCATATCTTAACAAAGTTTAAAATGTATATATATATATATTAATCTTGTAAATTTTGATATAAAATTTATACTTTGAGAAAAGTTTAAAGAATCAGAATAGAATCAAAGAGTTGAGATTAGTAATAGAATAGTCCCTTAATTAATTTTGCTTTTGTCCTGTACCATAGCAGAAGATGGCTCTTATTCTGGCATGATACAGGGAGTTTGCATTTACCTTTTAACAACATGCTTGAGTTTAAAGAAGGAGAGAGCCATTCTCCAACTCCAAAGTCAGCTTTAAATTTTAATTGAACTGGGACTGTTAGAAGACAAATAGTGTTAAATCTTTAGAGAAAAGCAGAAACAAACATTTAGGAAGACATAAAATTTTTTAGATAATATATACCCATACACCGTTTCATTCTGTTTCTTGGGATAGATGATTTGTCATTTTTCTTCAGTTGTCTCATTTGTCCAGTGTTCTTCAGATTCCTTAACCTTCATTTTCCTAAAAGACAAAAACAAAAACCTTTCCCCAAGACTAATTTTGGGGATGTTCCTTTTTCGCAAGTTATTATCTGATTAAATGAAAAGGCATGTTTTATTGATACAAGTTAGTTTAAATTGGATGTTCATGCTGGTTGATGAACTATCACCTCCTCAATTAAGAGGTCTCTCTTGTTCAAATCGAACCTTTATCAATTTTGATGGTACCCACAGCTTATCTTCTCCTGTGGAAACTAAAGCAAAACCACGTCCCCAATGTAATACATACCCTGGTTTCCATTCTGAGGTCAGCACATCCTTAAAGTATATAGGCTGATTTAATTCTGTAGTTTTTTCTATTATCCAATGTCTCTCTGCAGCTGTTGTTCCTTTCTCATTGGCATTCAGAAAATTCAAAGTTAGAAGAGCATTATGTAGTCTATTTCTGGGGGTTTTTGTTACCCCTTTCTGTTTATTTAGCATATCCTTTAGAGTTCTGTTTGATCTTTCTATAACTGCTTGACCTGTAGGATTATGTGGTATGCCTGTAATATGCTTTATATTGTAATAAGCAAAAAACTGTTTCATTTTAACAGAGACATATGATGGAGCATTGTCAGTTTTGATTTGTGCAGGTATACCCATGATGGCCATAACTTCTAGCAAATGAGTGATTACAGAATCAGCTTTTTCAGAACTCAAAGCAGTTGCCCATTGAAATCCTGAATAAGTATCGATAGTGTGGTGTACATATTTCAATTTTCCAAATTCTGCAAAGTGAAACACGTCCATCTGCCAGATTTCATTTCTCTGAGTACCCTTTGGGTTACATCCTGCTGGTAATGGCGTTTGATTGTAGACGGAACAAGTAGGACATTTCTTTACTATTTCTTTGGCTTGTTGCCAGGTTATGGAAAAATCCTTTTTTAAACCTTTACTATTGACGTGATGTTTTTTATGAAATTCTGAGGCTTCCAGCACATTTCCTATCAATAATTTATCAATCTCATCATTGCCTTGTGCCAGAGGGCCTGGCAGACCAGTATGGGATCGAATGTGAGTTATATATAAAGGATGATCCTTTTCCTGATTGTATCTTGTAATTGAATAAATAGTGAAGTTAATTCTGAAGCATCAGGGATAAATTCTGCAGTCTCAATATGTAACACCACTCTTTCAGCATACTGAGAGTCACTTACTATGTTGAGAGGTTCTGAAAAATCCATTAATACCAACAGAATAGCATACAATTCTGATTTTTGAACTGAATTATACGGACTTTGAACCACTTTACTTAAATTTTCTGATTTGTAACCAGCCTTTCCTTCTTTGTTGGCATCTGTATAAAATGTACGAACTCCAGATATGGGTTTTTGCCGTACAATTTGAGGCAAGATCCATTCAGCTCTCTTTATAAGATCAATTCTATTGCTTTTGGGATATTTGCTGTTAATTTCTCCCAAAAAATTACTGCAAGCTCTTTGCCAAGGTTCACTTTCTGTCCATAATTTTTCAATGTCCTCCTTAGTTAATGGTACGACAATTTCTGCTGGGTCTATGCCTGCTAATTGACGAAGTCTCAATTTTCCTTTGTAAATCAAGTCAGAGATTTTTTCCACGTAAGTTTTTAATTTTTTATTTGGTTTATTTGGTAAAAATATCCATTCCAAGATAATATCTTCCCTCTGCATTAATATTCCAGTAGGAGAACGCCTAGAAGGTAAAATAACCAAAATGCAATCCAGCTTTGGATCAATACGATCCACGTGTCCTTCATGCACTTTCTTTTCTACCAAGGCCAATTCTTTCTCAGCTTCAGGTGATAATTCTCTTGGACTATTTAAGTCCTTGTCACCTTCTAAGGTTCTGAACAGATTAGTCAGTTCATCATTTTTTACCCCAACAATAGTTCGTAGATGAGAAATGTCTCCAAATAATCTTTGAAAGTCATTAAGAGTCTGTAGTCTATCTCTCCGAATTTGCACCTTTTGGGGTCTAATTTTTTGTAGCTCTATTTTATATCCTAAATAATTAATAGAATCTCCTCTTTGTATCTTTTCAGGAGCAATTTGTAATCCCCAGCAAGGCAAAATTTTCTTTACTTCTTCAAATATTATTTCTAAAGTATCTGCATTTGAGTCAGCTAGTAAAATATCATCCATATAATGATAAATTATAGATTTAGGAAATTTTTTACGTATCACTTCCAATGGCTGTTGTACAAAATATTGGCACAGAGTTGGGCTATTCAACATTCCCTGTGGGAGGACCCTCCATTGAAATCTTTTAACCGGTTGAGAATTATTATAAGTAGGCACTGTAAAAGCAAATCTTTGTCTTTTTCTTGTAAGGGTATTGAAAAGAAACAGTCTTTTAAATCAATAACTATGAGAGGCCATCCTTTTGGTAACAGAGTAGGCAAAGGCATCCCAGATTGTAGAGAGCCCATTGGCTGAATTACTTTGTTAATTGCTCTAAGGTCTGTTACCATTCTCCATTTACCAGATTTCTTTTTAATAACAAATACAGGAGAATTCCAAGGGCTGGTTGATTCTTCAATATGATGAGCATTTAACTGTTCTTCTACCAGCTCTTCTAAAGCCTGGAGTTTCTCTGTTGTTAAAGGCCATTGCTGGACCCATACAGGCTTGTCTGTTAACCATTTTAAAGGTAGAGCTGTTGGTGTCTTTGGAAGATCATCAGTTATTGTGCCCTGTTCTTGTATAATATGGATGGCTGGTGACCACTCATTAGAACAATATCTTCTAATATTTCTCTCAGTAACATGTGCTAGTTTATGATTTGTTTCTGAGATTGGAGGGATGTTAATCTGAGTATTCCATTGTTGCAACAAGTCTCGACCCCACAGGTTCATAGTTATGTTAGCCACATATGGTTTTAATTTTCCTCTCTGTCCTTCTGGACCTATACATTCGAGCCATCTTGCACTCTGTTTCACCTGAGATAATGTCCCAATTCCTAACAGTTGAACGTTTACCTCCTGAAGAGGCCAAGTTGGATGCCAAAATTCTGGTGCAATTATGGTAACGTCCGCACCTGTGTCTACCAGACCAGACAACAAAACACCATTTATTTTTATTGTTAATTTTGGTCTTTGTTCATTAATAGAAGTTTGCCAAAAAATTTTCTTTATGTTTTCTCCTGAATTTTCTATTCTCTCTGTTTCATCTTCCTGACCAGCATGATTTATTCCAATAGGCATTTGGTTATTTAATCGCTCTCCAGAGCAGGCATTTCCTCTATGGCTGCAGGAAAGGTTTGAACTGGATTTGCACTGGGGGCCTGCCTGAGGCCCCTCTGGGAGTTTCCCGAAGACTGAGGCAAAGGATTACCCTGTCTGTCCTTTGTTGATCTACATTCGTTGGTCCAATGTTTTCCCTTACCACACCTTCTGCATACTCCAGAAGGAAGGGGCCTTCTGTTGCCATTGTTCCTTGAATAAACATTGTTTCTGGGAATGACCTGTCTACAGTCCCTTTTCAAATGTCCTTGCTTTCCACATCCAAAACATCTAACACTCCTCAAACCTTTTGAAATTACTTCTCCTACCCATGTATCATCATGCTCATCAGCTTCAACATTAATTGTTTCTCTAATCCAATCTTCCATAGGTGCAGATCTTGCCCTTAATGGCCTGATTATTCTTTTGCATGCTGCATTCGCATTCTCAAAGGCCAAAGATTCAATTATTGCCTTACTAGCTTCTGAATCCGAGACCATTCTCTTTACTGCTGAAGCCAGTCTTTGTAAAAAATCTGTAAAAGACTCTTTTGGGCCTTGCTTCACCTTTGTAAATGACTCAGATTTTTTTCCTGGTTCCTCAACTTTGTCCCATGCATTCAAGGCTGCCGTTCGACATAAAATTAGGGTTTGGACATCATATAAACATTGTGTTTGTGCTGAAGCATATTGGCCTTCGCCCATAAGCTGATCCTGGCAAACTTGTATTCCTTTATCCCTCCATTGTTTTTCTATGTTTTTAGCCTCCTCCTTAAACCAAGTCAGAAATTGAAGTCTCTGGCTGGGTTCCAGAACACCTTGTGCGAGGTCCCGCCAGTCCTGTGGTACTATCCTATTATATGTTGACCAAGAGTTTAACATTTGCTTTACATATGGGGAATGCATGCCATAAGATACTATTGCCTCCTTAAACCTTTTTAAATCCAACATTTCAATTGGAGCCCAATTATTTTGTGTAGCCATTTGATCAGGCATCTGCTGTACGGTTACAGGATAAATTAAGGGTGACTGTGTGAAAACAGGCTTTCTTTCTGCAACCTTATGATCCCGACTTGAAACAACTTCACTGTTAATTTCTTCTGTCTGAATTTTTACAGGTTTAGCAAGTTCTTCTAAAGCTGTTATCCTGGCACTTAAATTGACTATCTTTTTAAATATTAAAATGTGGATTATTATAGTGATAAGGTGCATAATTCCACCAATACTAATATTATATAGTTGTTCCATTGCCAGACTGCCTAAAATTTCGAACAAAAACCAATTTTCTTCCAATGTACACATAAAACCCATTTTTTTTTTTGATGTGGAAAAAATTCTCTTTTAGATAGTTTCCTTTAAAATATCTGATATGTTATGACTTACCAAATCTGCGTAGAACAGTAGAAATCCGAGGGGATTTTCAAAGCAGCCACCTAGTGTCCCAGGTGTAAATCCAAAGAGAAAGAGAGAGAGAGAGAGAGAGAGAGAGAGAGAGAGAGAGAGCGCAAGAAAGCGTAGCTGGCTAAAGTTTAAATGCAGCCACGTGTTCCCTCTTGTGCCGAATCAAGGCTTGGGTCTGGCTTCCTTAAGCTCCGACCACGTGCGTTGGCTTTACAGGCAGGGCCCTGTTCGGCAGGGCAACTCTGAGTTGTTTGTAGCACCGGTTTTAAGCAAGCAGGATTTAAGCAAGCAGCTCACCGATAGTCCAGCCTGAGGTCAAGCAGAACTAGACCCAGGCTAAGGACTAAGAAGCCGATCGCCGCCGGCCGCCACGTGCCGCCGCCGCTGCCACCGCCGCCGCGGGCCGCCTGCCGCCCTTGCGGGAAAGCGGACCTGCCGCCAAGCCAAGCAGTTTTTAATGGATTCTTGTCACGTTGGGCGCCAGATGTAGATGTATCCAACCGTCTTATTAAATAAGAAACACAGAAACAATGTAAAAGAGAAAGCCAAGAGGTCAGAGCTCAGAGCTAAATCTCACCCTTCCTTCTGCTGTCCCAGCTTCGCGAAAAGAGACCTACTTCCTGTCGGTTAGTTTTTTTTAAAGTATGTTGTTCTGCCTTCTCATTGGTTGTAAACCCAAACACATGACTGCCTCGTCACCGTCTGAATGTACAGCCCCCTAGGTCTTAAAGGTATATGTCTCCAATGCTGACTGTATCCCTGAACACACAGAGATCTTATGGGATTAAAGGCGTGTGCCACCACCGCCACACTCTTGCTATGGCTCTAATAGCTCTGACCCTGAACACACAGAGATCTTGTGGGATTAAAGGCGTGTGCCACCACCGCCACACTCTTGCTATGGCTCTAATAGCTCTGACCCCCAGACAACTTTATTTATTAACATACAATCAAAATAATATTTCAGTACAATTAGATTACCACCCCATAAATAGCTTCTATAATTAAACTCTTGTTATTGGGGAAACTATAAAGGCCACTCCACGTAGTTAAAAGGAAGATTTATTTAGTGGGTGACTTACAAATGAAGGAATAGATAGGTTTCGGGGGTTCTGGGGAAGGTGTATCGCAGTCCAGCGGTGTTCTCTGGAGCTCTGCTCAGTCAAAATCCACTGTCCAGGGTCCAGGAACAGAGAGCGCTTGCCCATCCTGGTCTCAGGTCTCCAGATGTCTCCCTTGGCCCTGCCTTGTAGGCTTGACAGTTGCCAGAGTCTCAATGGGGGTTGGAACTTCCAGATCCAAGCTGGAATAGCTACCCACTACATCTCCCCCTTTTGTCTAAATAAAAAGGTTCTAAACTAGTACAAGACTATATACAAAGGAATGGTTATCAAATATTGTCCAGGAATAATGAGGGATAATGACCTAGATAAGATGGAACTACAACCAATGCAAACAATATCAAGCAAGAAACACATACTAAAATCCAGAGAAGTATAGAGCATAGGTAAATGGCATGTTATAAAGATCATTCTAAAAGGCATCCTATCCTAAAGAACCTGAATCTAATACTTAATATGTTCTATCTAAGATATTATATATACTAAGTTGTAACTATAACTGCTAGTCTTCAATCCCATCAAAGACCTGAGAAGGAACATAATGGTACCTGAGAAATGGAAGATGGATTCAAGCAACTTTCAGGAGTCTTGCAAGAGTAGACAGAGACAGCTGGCAGCCTGGACAGTCACCTAATATTTCTCAGCATTGTTGGTACATTCAAATTGGCTACAGGCCTAGAGTATCTGACAGACCATCTTCAGAAGCAGGAATTCTGAAAGACCATTTTACCCTGTCTAGAGGCTGTGGAAGGAGGATTCCTATGAGTTCCAGACCAGACTGAACTACAGACTAAAACCTTGTCTCAAAAACAAAAGCATGCCAGGCGGTGGTGGCACATGACTTTAGTCCCAGCACTTGGGAGGCAGAGGCAGGTCTATAGAGCAAGTTCCAGGATAGGCTCCAAAGCTGCACAGAGAAACTCTGTCTCAAAACAGAAAACAAAATAAAATTTCAGCCTTTTGAATAAGATCAAGTGTGAAAAAATGCATGCATACCTAATGTGCATACAGTGGCATACTGGGCCTGGCTAGCTCATTCGGTAGAGCATGAGACTCTTAATCTCAGGGTCGTGGGTTCGTGCCCCCCATTGGGTGCCAGATATTGGGGAAATTATAAAGGTCACTCCGCATAGTTAAAAGGAAGATTTATTTAGTGGGTGACTTACAAATGAAGGAATAGATAGGTTGCAGGGGGTCTGGGGAAGGTGTATTGCGGTCTGGGGAAGGTGTATCGCAGTCCAGTGGTGTTCTCTGGAGCTCTGCTCAGTCAACCTCCACTGTCCAGGGTCCAGGAACAGAAAGCGCTTGCCCATCCAGGTCTCGGGTCTCCAGATGCCTCCCTTGGCCCCGCCTCGTAGGTGTGACAGTTGCCAGAGTCTCAATGGGGGTTGGAACTTCCAGATCCAAGCTGGAATAGCTACCCACTACATCTTGCATTCGCCCAAAAGTACCCATAGAAAAAAGGTACTACCTAGCCCCACACAAATTTCAATAAAATTCTATTAGAACTGGGGCTCAGACTCAGCTCACACACAAAAAAATTAGTTTCCACTATGTGTATTCACTTTAAAAAATAAATACTTAGAGTCTGTGGGGTTTTTACTCTTTGTTTTGTTATTGCTGTTTTATATGAAAAAGAGGAAATCCTAAAATTAGAATGAATTCAAACTTTAGTTTTAAATCTGAAACCATTTTAATATACATAGCATTGTTCTCTGGCACCTAAGTTAATTCTTCACAGTTGCATCTTTTCTGAGAGTGACTAAACTCGAGCTTTGACTTTTAGTCTATCTTCTTCAGATCTTCTGTAGGATGCAACTTTTACCTTACTATGAATGTTAACAAATGTGATTTTTTAAAATTTTATTTCCCTTATATTCAATTGCTTTCTCCCATACTACCAAAGCTACTTTCCACAATCTTATTACTCATGTACTTTAAAAATGCAGTGATTTATCACTGTCTAAAGCAAAACTTGAACTTCAGGAATGTGGAAGTGCTTGGCTCCCGTTAGCTCCCATCTTAATTCTTTCTTTATGGGTGTATGGTCACAGCAAATGGAGAGGTTCATTAGGCCACAGGCACACTGTCATTTCTTTGACTCTGTTTAGGGTCCAGGCCTCTTATGATTAGTGGGCCCAACACCAAAGGACCATCTCCTGTCTCCAGAATCCATTTGTGGAGATACCATGACCATTTTTATGCAGTCACAAGTGTATGTGTAAATTATGTATGTATGTTGCTGTTTCATCTCTAAAAACCACTATTTTTCTCCCAGAAAAGAGTTTTTTTTTTTTTAAAGATTCTTAAGGCTAGAACATGAACTCCTCTCTCTCACATATAGAATTTGTCACAAATGTTAAACTTTTACTTCCCAGAACCTTTCCCTTCTCAAGTTTGTATGTGGCTTATACTGTGCTTACTCCGGTGTGAGACATATTTCTTAAATAATTCATCCTTTCTCAAATTCATTCACAGCCACTCCCTGACTCTTTGAATTTCTGCTTGGCCCCATACTCCTATTTCCTGGGTTAGTCTTATTTATGTGTCTCCCACTGTTAAAATTGATAACTTTCCCTTTTGAGTAGCAGTGAGCACTTATCGCCCCCACCAAAGAGTGTTCTCTATTGCACCCTAAATTTTACAAAACTACACACATTTAAAAATCTGTTGTCTTCTCAGGGCAGCCCCATAGATTTTTTTTCATGCCTATTTTCTGTCACAGAGCCTGGAGTACAAAGTGGATACCTAACAATAGCTGGGACATACAAAGTAATGGATGGTTTTTGTCCCATTCGTCATAGAAATGCCACATGGCATTTCATCAGCAGCATGCCTCTCCGCATACTCTTGATTTATAAGAAATGATTGCTGGTAGTGCTGTAATAACTGCGGATAATTGTATAAATCCTAGTGTTGAAACCACTGGGCTGGAAACTTAAGCATATCCAGATAGTTTAAGTGATCCATTGCTCACACACTCCGTCTGAAATTTTGCTTTCTTAGGCCCTATATATCTTGTTTGGGTTTTCTTATCCGAGCTGACAGTTTGGGTAATGTCGGAAGGAAAGAGAGAATTAGAAGTTACTGCCTTTTTAGTGCCAGCTGCTGTTATATTTCTCTTTTCTAGTTACTGAAGAAGCAGGATTTTATACTTTATTTTGGCAATGCTTCCTTGTGCCTGTTAAGCGTACTCCACCTTTCTTTGTGCTGTTATCTACCTTTGATTTGATCCTACCAGCATGCTTTTGTATTTACTACTTTGAGTAAAAGTTTAAGATTCTTCAAAGCACTTGGTTATCAGTTCTGACAGGAGTATAGGCTTCAACTGGGTACTTAAGGATTAGTTTAGGAATGTAGGCCAGGCAATTGAGAATCTTCATTTTTTTTTAAATTGTCCTTCCTCTTGTTTTCGAAGGATTTAAAACACAGATTGATATGCAGAAAGATACTAATGCAAAAATATTTTGCAGTGAATACTTCTGTTTTTCATGTATGTTGACTTCTGATTTTATCAAAAATGACCAGAATTTCACAGCCAAAAGTGAGTTCAGTTTCTCTGAGATCAATGAATACAACACTATGCTATTTTTGTAATTATGGGTCCTATCTCATTTTTTTTCAGGAGATTCAATTTTTATGAGAAAAGTAGAAGTCATTTATGATATAATATTTATTACAAATTCTATTTTTTTTTTTGGTTTTTCGAGTCAGGGTTTCTCTGTGTAGCTTTGCGCCTTTCCTGGAGCTCACTTGGTAGCCCAGGCTGGCCTTGAACTCACAGAGATCCACCTGGCTCTGCCTCCCGAGTGCTGGGATTAAAGGCATGCATGACCAACGCCCGGCTACAAATTCTATTTTTACACACCCTGTTTTTATAAGGTAACACAGACAGACACACATTCCACCTACATTATTTTCTGGTAGTTCAGAATCTGACTAACTTCTACTTCTTTCATAGATGTCTACTGGCAGCATCTCTTCTTCCATTGTAGTTCATCCTGGAGTCCAGCAAATATTCCCTGTAGAAGAAATTTGCCTTGGAACATGAGGGACTATGACCCAGGAAAGATAACTCTTAGAGACCTTTGAATGTCAAAAAAGGAACTGGAAATTCCATTACTTAAAAATAGAGAATTGTAAAATCTTTGTTCAGGGAAAAAGATTTAAAAGCTAACTGATTGTAGAAGAAGAGTCTGTAGGACAGATTGGAAGAGAGACATAAGAGAATTGTTGAACAAACAGTTGGGAGGGGTTTAATGTAAGAGCTAATAGCATACAGACTGCACCAACTACTATGAGAATTTTAATAGAACGGTAGCAATTAGGTAGAAAAAGCCAATGATAATTAAGTGACTTTGTAGGATGGTTAGCTGCGAGAGGAAAGAGCTGTGAGGAAGGGATCAAAGCAGCCCTTTGGAAGTTCTGGAGTTCTGGGATGCAGCTCAGTTAGTTGAACGTTTGGCTAACAAGAACAAGTGGCTGATTCCGTGTCTAGCACAGCACATACCAGATGTGGTGGCTTATTATTCACATCACAACATTCTAGGCAATAGGAGGGGAGGCTGGAGGATCTAAAATTCTAGGTCAGGAGCTGGTGATGAAATTCAGTGTCAGAGCACTTGCCCAGCAAATGCCAGGCCCTGGGTTCAGCCCTCAGCTCTAAACAACAGGGATGTATCCAGCCAAGTAAAACTAGCCTGTTGCTTGTCTGGATTATTATATTTGCAGCATTTCTAGAATGCTGCCACAAACCTTTTTTACCAGAGGCATGAGGATCTCTGTAAGTTATAAACCATTAAATAGAGAAAACCTGCCACTTCTAAAAAACAAACAGACAAAAACATAAAACAAGACAAAAAATTCTAGGTCATTTTCGACAATCTATTTAAGTTTAAGTCCATCTTGGTTTATATGAGACTCTATATCACAAAACAAAGAAACCAAAATAACGAGATATATCCAGGGAGATATTTTTTGAGGTCCCTAAGACTTTAATGGTATTTTTCCTAGTCCTTATTATATTGTCTCATATGTACTATTGAAGCAAAAACTTCTTAAATTCTTCATTACATAGAAATATTGGAAAGACAGATGATTGAAATAGTGAAAATTTGAGAAAAGTGCAGAGTGGCATAAAATATGGTATAGAATTATTAAAACTTTAAGTATATTTGGAGAAACTAAATATAAAACTCAGTCTTGGCCTTAAAATAAAAAGTAATTATCATCTAGTTTTCAGTTATAAATTACATCAGTTATCACTGAGCAAGTAATTTAAAAGCTTTCTTAGCTCACACCTATATAATAGTATTTTAGAAGTTTCCATGGTAATAATGTACACACAGAGAAAATTATTCAAGGAAATTCATATATATATATATATATATATAATGCGAAATTAGCCCAAATTAGTATATATAGCTAATTGGCACCCAGCTCAAGAAACAAAATGTTATGAGACACCAGAGCATCTTTTTAAAAATAATATTGCAGCATCTTTTTAGTAAATATTGTCACATTTCTCTCCTTTTTATAATTTGTATTTTGTGTTTATGAGTAGTTTTCCTGCATGCAAATCTGTATATCACATATGTGCCCTGTGCCCAGGGAGGCCAGAAGAGGTTGTTGAATCCTCTTAATCTGGAGGTACTGATGATAGTTAGCCACCATGTGGTGCTGGAATCAAATCTGTGTCTTTTGGAAGAGCAGTCAGTGCTCTTAATCACTAATTCATCTCTCTACCTCCAGCTGCCACATTTCTACAAGTACCAAAATAGTTTTTAATATCAAGATTTATTTTCCTTATGAAATGGATCCATTTGCTTTTTATTTAGCATGTTCAACATTTACTTTGTGAATGTTTCTCAATGTCCTTTGTAATTTCAATAAATTTTAAAGCTAAAATAGTGAAATGTGAAAACTAGAGGTGATGAATGTTAAAACTTAGAATCAGTCAAGAAAATAATTCAACAATTGTGTGGAGACACATGTAGGCTTGTGTGTGTTTTTAAAGTAAGGTGAGCATTAGCCTAGAGTGGACTATTTCTCTGACCTAGAACTATGTTAGCTATAATCACTTTCCTCAAATGTCTTATTAGAGTGAGTCACACAACACATTCTGAGTATACTGTAACCTATAAGGGAAAAACTGGAGGTTATTCCCTTTCTTTCTATTCCCAACAGTGGTGTTTTGTTCATGTGTGTGGTTCATGGGTAGGGCTGGATCAGTTCCACAGAGCTCCAGCTAAATCTTTTCCACATTTTCTGAGCCATGGCTAAGTACATGGAAGGCTGGAAGAACCAATGGGTTTGTGTTTTACAGATCTGGCCACATTCCCAGCCTTAGCATTGTGATACTATCTATAGATCTATGCTTACCATTATGATAAAGAATGGCAACTTCTGTACATGGTAAGACCCATCAGAATAGGAGTTTTAGGATTTGAATAATTGATGTTCATTCTTGTTATCTTTACTCTGACCTAATTTCATGAACCATTGACTGCCTTTACTTATTGACTGATCTTCCTAATCTTAGGGTAGAATTGATGCAGCAGCCATGGCAATAGATAAAGTTAGCAAAAGCTCTATGATTTTCAGAAGGTTATATTACCATATAAGCCCACTGGGAGTTCAAAACAGCAAAATGTCCATTTAGGATCAGAGGGATGTCTCAGCAGGTAAAAATTATTAACAAGCAGACTTAATATGACTTCGATGATAATCCTCTCTATCATCCTAATAATGGCATGGATGACTGGAAAAGATTTTGGGCTGCCAGTGCCAGCACTTCTAGAGAGTATCAAAACATGGTATGGCACATCTCTAACATGGAAGAAGCCAAATTTAAAAAGATTGAAGACTGGCTCATAGTAAATGTGTGTTGTTTCTTACCGTCACAAAACCAAAACATCAGAAATAAAGCTATGGTAAGTCATGAATCATCTGTATAATTGATTTTTACAATTATCTGAGGTCAGGTCCTCATAATAAGTCTATGTTTTTCATCTTTTCTATTTCTGTGTCTTGGATTGTTCCATATACCACTCTGGGGCAATTAATTATCTCAAGTCCCCTTCAAATTTTATGTTATAACCACATCATCAGAATAAACTAAATCAATTACAGGACTACAGATCATTTATTTTCAAATTATAAATACTTGGGATTTTAACAAAGAAAATTGTACAAAGGACAATTAATTAAAAATTCTGAGAAATGAAAACCTGTGAACATTTAAGTATTTTAAATATAAGATACTGACAAAAATATAAAAATATTTTGATTTTATCTGACAAGTGCTAACACCTTTAATATGCAAAAGAAATTTGCAAATAGAAAACTTGAATACCATTTGATAAAATTATGAGACATAAAAGCTAACTTTAAAAAAATGTAAATTTCCTATGTTCTACTCATAGATAATATTTCAAGTTAGCTTTTATGAAAAAATTATAATAGGAGCCACATAATTCATAGTTTTAAGGTGAAAACATTTAGACTGGCTGACTTAACAGGGCATGTAAGTAATTATGTAAATTTTTCATTAAATTAACATGCTTTAGAGATTTACTCTGTGTGTGTATATGTGTGTGCGCACACACATTCTTTTATTGGTATAGGGGTAGGCATGCATCCTAAGAGGCCAGAATAGTGCATTTTGATACTTGGAGCTGGAGTTTCAGGTATTTCTGAACCATATGAAGTAGGTGCTAGAATCCAAACACTGGTCCTTATGATTGAGCTGCAAGCAATTTAAACTGCCAAGCCACCCCCCCCAGCCTCAATTAACACAGTTTGAGTGTGTGATTTTCACCAAATGTGGAAGCATATGTCAGCTCAATGAGTTCACACAAACAGAGGATTAAAGGATCTTCCACCTACTACATTCCCATTACTCTCCAAACAAAACTCTCAAAAAAGGTTTCCTTTGATAGTTTTATGTCTTTTTTGGATAGTTTCATACATTTCATACACAAAACAAACAAAAACATTACCGAATCTAAAGAAGAGTGAAATAAAATCTTCATCATGGAAACTGGTATAGTTCAATATACTCCTGATAAATTTTAGAAGAGATTAGTCATAGTATTTATTTTGTCTACTGTTTCACATTTTCCTGTATATTATATAATACTCTGATAATATTGTGGTGGTTTGAAAGAAAATGGCCCCAAAGGGAGTGGCACTATTAGGAGGTATAGTCTTGTTGAAGCAGGTGTGGTCTTGTTGGAGGAAGTATGTCACTGTGGAGGTGGGCTTTGAGGTCTCATATATGTTCAAGATACTGCCCAGTGTTTCAATCTACTTCTTGTTGCCTACCTATCAATGTGTAGCAGCTACCTCTCTAGCCCCATATCTGCCTGCATGCCATCATGTCCCACCATGTTGATAATGGACTGAACCTCTGAACTGTAAGTGAGTATTGCAATTCAGTCTTTTCTTTAAGAGTTGCCATGGACATGGTGTCTCTTCACAGCAATAGAAACCCTAACTAAGGCAGAGTATTTATGTCTTAGGATTTCTATGGCTGCCTCAAAACACCATGAACTAAAAGCAAGTTGGGTAGGGAAGGGTTTACTTGGCTTTCACTTCAACATTGCTGCTCACTATTGAAAGAAGTCAAGACAAGAACCTAAACAGGGCAGGAGATAATGCAGAGGCCCTGGAGGGGAATTACTTACTGGCTTGATTCTCCTGGCTTGGTCAGTCTGCTTTCTTACAGAATCCAGGACCACTAGCCCAGGGATGGCACCACCCACCATGGGGTCAGCCTTCCCCCATTGATCATTAATTGAGAAAATGCTTTACAGTTGAGTCTCATGGAGGCATTTCCTCAACTGAGGCTCCCCAACTGAGGCTCCTTTCTCTCTGATGGCTCTATCTTGTGTCAAGTTGACACACAAAACCAGCCAGTACAACTGACCCCTTGTAAACCTGACGTGCAAATGCATCATTATTAAGTCACAACCCTTCCTTGCTTATTCATCCCCAAGACCTCGCAGTAAAATCAAAAATAATTTTAAAAGTCCCACAGTCTTTACAAAGTCAAACATATTATCATTCCAGCCTCTTTAAAATATCCAATCTCTCTAAAAATCCAAAATCTCTTTTAATAGTTCAATTCATTCAGCTGTGGGCTCCTTTAAAAATTAAATTTAAATATCTTTTTAATGAAGAACAAACCAGAGCACCATCACAATCTGAACCAAGCAAAACCAAACTCCAACAGTATAAATAACTCACTGTCCAATTATCTAGGATCACTCATGATCTTCTGGACTCCTGAAAAGGTATTGTCACATTACTGGCTCTGCCCTCTGTAGCACACGCATCTGGTCTTCTAGGTTCTGGCTGGCTCCACTCCACAGCTGCTTATGTTCTTGGTAGCCATTTCATGGTACTGGCATCTCCAAAATGCTGGATCTGCTACTGAAACTGGACTCCACTTTCACTAATAGCCTTTCATTCAGGCTTAGATATTCTTTCCCCCTTTTTTTTTCTTTTGGTTTTTTTCAAGACAGGGTTTCTCTGTATAGCTTTGGTGCCTGTCCTGGATCTCTCTCTGTAGACCAGGCTGACCTAGAACTCACAGAGATCTGCCTGCCTCTGCCTCCTGAGTGCTGGGATTAAAGGCATGTGCCACCACTGCCTGCCTTCAGTCCTGGGTTTTCAACTGCCACTGAGGCTGCACCCTCACCATTGTTCTCTCCTGGCCTCTCACAGTAACAAGCCTCAGGTACTCTCCCTGACCTCCTCATCCCTTTAAATTGAGTACCACCTGGTGACTCTTACATATTACCAAGTCCCACGGCCAGCACAAGCTACAACCTTGGCCATCTCTGGAACATAGTTTCTCTGTGCTCTCAGGAAACACTTCCCGGATTTCAACTCGTTGATGCTGGTCTCTCCTTCATCACTGCTAATTTCTTAGCTCCAGCCAACCAGCATTAAATATCCCAGCAAAGCAAATTTTTCCTTTAGTAGTTCTGATATCTTGTTAATCACAGCTGATTCTTCAGCCCCAGCTAACCAGAACCACAGGATCTTAATTCAAAATAACAAATGACTGAGATAAAGTCTTTAAACTTCCCTATGAAACTTCACAAACCGGGCCTCCATCCTCTGTACTGCTGTCAACATTCTTGTATTCCAAGCTCCTAAATATCCCACTGAGCTCTTAACACTCAATGATTCTTCTAGCCCAATGTTCCAAAGTCCTTCCACAATCCTTCCTGAAACATGGTCAAGTCTGTCACAGTGGTACCAATCCTGGTGCCACCTTCTGTCTTAGTTAGGGTTTCTATTGCTGTGAAAAGACACCATGACCATGACAACTCTTACAAAGAAAACATTTAATTGTGATGGCTCAGTTACAGTTCAGAGGTTCAGTCCATTATCATCATGGTGGGTAATGACCGACGGCAGACATGGGGCTAGAGAGCTAGCTGCATGTTGAGATGCAGGTAACAGGAAGTAGACTGAAACACTGGGCAGTATCTTGAACATATATGAGGCCTCAAAGCCCACCTCCGCAGTGACACACTTCCTCTGAGACCACACCTGTTCCAACAAGGCCATACTTCCTAATAGTGCCACTCCCTTTGGGGCCATTTTCTTTCAAACCAGCATAAATATGAACCCTAATTTTCTCCTCTTAACCGAAATCCCACTTCTTTCAGCCTATATCCTCTTCCTAACATATCTTCTACACACACACACACACACACACACACACACACACACACACACACACGGAGTGGGGGACATGTATTATGAGAGAGGTCTGCCTCATGAGCTCATCCAACTGTAATCATTCCTAAAAATTATAGCTCTGAGTCCCCCCACATTGGGGATTGAGACATAAGCATACTCTTTTTTGGAGGAGGATGCAACTATTGATACAACAATAACTAGGCTTTAGTAACCCAAAAGAATAAATGATAATACTCCTCATTTATTTCTATTATGTATTTTCTCTAATTTTGGCTTGCTCAGATTCATTGAACCTTTCTCTGTTCCATTCTTTTTTTTACAGTGTAGCTTTAAGATGTGAAAAGTGAGAAAACAGATCTTCCTAAGAAATAATGTATAATAACACTAAAGATGCTATAATTTGTTAGTAAGTGCTATAAAGGTAAAAGGAAGGTCAATAGTGTATTAGATGTGAAGTATAAAGCCTCAGATAAAAAAGTTACTTTCATATATTATTAACCATATTTCTGAAAAGCATCTCCAAATTGCTTTACTGGAAAATGCGTTTGATATTTATTCATCCAATCTAATTCTTCAACTACAATAAGCACTCTATTTACTTTAGAAAATTTCAATTCACTGTAAATTTTTGATATCTATTTATTTTATAAGTGGTATGGGTATGCAACACAATTCCACAGCATATCTTCTATTATATGAGTATATTAATTTCTTTTCATGTTAATGCTGCTGAATCTGGGTCCATTCCATAATTCTTTTTGATTTGTTATCATTTTTATTAAATGGGAGGCCAAGGAATGTGTACTTTTATATTTGCTTGCAGTGTACCCTACATCATGTACCTATAATCATGTACTAATCATGTATCTATAATCATGATTATAGCTCTCATCCTCTAAGGGTAAATTACTGTGCTGCTCCACTGTGTTGGAAGCACCCATCAAGTTATAACTTGACATTTTGATAATTACATGTCTGCTTCAGTCACCAGTGTCTCTCAAAAAATTACAAATTTTGTTATATGCAGAGCAAATGAGAATTTTCACTAAACGGTGGCTACTTTGTGATGTTTGCCAAAAAAACAGTTTTGTAATGTGAACGTCTTAAGTAAGACTTTAGATGAGCAAAAGCATTTTGTGCATCTTAGAGAAGTGTCTATGCCTTCCTGAAAACTTAATTTGAAAAAGTATTTGTTGATTTGAAGTACTCAGGTAAATCACAACAAATCTTTAACTGTCCTCTCCCACTGGCTACTCATTAGGCAATTTTGCTGTGAGAGGCAGGAATCACTCTCTAAAAGTCATAAACAATGTATAAAACATTCAAGTAATCTAGAAGTTTAAACATTAAGGCAGAAAGTAGTACATTTCATGAGAAAACTAAACTCATTTTTGGGAGTTCCAATTACATATTATTTCAATAAGACATAACTTTTATAATTGATTCTTCAGTTGAGGGCCATTTAGGTTGTTTCCAGGTTCTGTTTATTATGAATGAGCTGACTTTTGGGAACCTAGTCCCCATTCTGGATTGCCTCACCCAGCCTAGATGCAGGGAGAGGAGCTTGGTCGTGTCTTAACTTGATGTGCGGTGCTTTGTTGACTCCCATGGGAGGCCTGCCCTTTCTTAACTGAGATAGAAGAGGTATGTAATGGGTAGTAGATAGAAGTAGCGTGGAGGAAAACATGGGGAGGGGTGGAGAAGAAATTGTGGGTGGCATGTAAAATAACTGGAAAATTTAATAAAAATGGAATTTAGTTTTGAATTAATCAAATACAGTAACATAACTAATACTTTATCTCTGCATGTCTTGGTGTGCTCACTGACTTCTAGGTGAAGGAAAAAGTAAAATAATTTTATTTTATTCTATGTGTAAGACTGTTATGTCTGCACATGTGTATGCATATCACATGTGTGTTTGGTCCTCTAAGAGGTCAGAAGAGGGCATCAGATCCTCTGGAATTTGAGATAGGGATAGTTGAGAGTGACTATGAGTCTCTGGGAACCAAACTCAGGTGCCTCTGTAAGTGACTCAAGTGCACTCATCTGCTGAGCCAGCAGCCCAAGTAAAGTTAAAAGACATTCCCTGCATCAAATGATGTGGATCCTTGCTGATCAAATGCGAGATAGTTTAGGTCATAGATCCTTTATTGTTTGACTTGGTGCTCTGTTCTGAGAAAAATATCTGGTGAAGGATAGGTATTCAATAAATACTTTGTTGGCTGACTAATTTGTTGCCTATTTATCAGTTAAATTTTGAGTGGACTACACAAACTAAACATATGCTATGTTGTTAACAGAAACAGATGTGTTCATCTAAAAGCTGAAGTGTTACAGATATCAAATAATTTCATAACTGGATAGAACAATTAACAAAGAAATCAATGTACCAGGCTTTCTATTTTGGGCCACCAACCAGCTCCAAAGTCATGACATGGAGATTTAATCAGTTAAGAATGTTCGGCTTTATCTTATGCTCATCTTTTAAAGTACCTCTAATAACTTAACCTGTTTCTCTTCATCTACATTTTGCCTCATGGCTTTTTACCTTTCTTTTCTTCTGTATATCCTACTCCATTTAGCTGGCTTTCAGCCGCTTGGCTAGCTGGCTGGCCCTGAGTGTCTCCCTTTCTTCCTTCATTCCTTGTCCTCTTCTTCTCCTTCCTTCCTTTCTTCTTCTTCTTCTCCTTCTCCTCCTCCTCCTCCTCCTCCTCCTCCTCCTCCTCCTCCTCCTCTTCCTCCTCCTCCTCCTCCTCCTTCTGCTTCTCCTCCTTCTCCTCCTCCGTCTCCTCCTCCTCCTTCTCTTCTTCCCCTCCTCCTCCTCCTCCTTCTTCTCTGCCATCTAGATTTCTCCTCCTACTTATTCTCTCTGCTTGCCAGCCCCACCTATCCCTCTTCTGACTAGATATTGGCCATTCAGCTTCTTATTAGACCAATCAGGTGTCGTAGGCAGGGAAGGCGAAACAAACGCAACACATTTTTTATATGATTAAAGAAATGCAACATAAACAAATGTAAAACAACTTTACACAGTTAAAATAATATTCCACAGCAAATCTATAAAAGAAGAATAGCATTTTTGTGCTCTTTAATATTCAAACCACACCACTACTATAAGATTACTTAGCTAGGCTTCATTAAATCTCTGTACCATATGTGAGTCCTGCACAAATACTTGGAAATCATTTTGAAATTCATGTGAATTCTACTTATGTAAACATTTACTTTGAAAATCCACTTCCTTCCTTAGTATTCCATAGAGAGCATTTTTAGAGTAATATTAATTAGTGACTAAATTTAGATAGCTGAAAATAATACTTTATATTCCATTAAAATTTTGATTCAGCAGATGAAAGCATCCTTGATGTCTGATTCTGCTCAATTTCCCATGTTGAAAACAAACACATCTGGTTTCTAAATGGTATTACTATAAGGTTTTTAAGCAGCCAATGATCAACTCCTCATAATGATGCCTTTCTGTATCACTAATGAAGTAATTCCAGGTTTCCTTGATATGTTGGCTGGGTTTTATTTCTTTTGATTAGTGCTTTGTGATTGGAATTGGATTTTCCAATTGGACTCATTCTACTTCTTTCAGTTCAACTGTCTAGTTATAGTTTTAAGGGGACCTACTTGTAAGTCTCCTGTGGTGGTATTGTGTTCCCCAAAATATTGCGCACCCTAATAAACTTATCTGGAGTCAGAGAACAGAACAGGCACTAGATAGAGGCTGGAAAGTTGTGGCACTCACGCCTTTAATCCCAGCATTCCAGAGGCAGATATCCATCTGGATCTCTGTGAGTTCAAGGCCACATTGGAAACAGCCAGGCATTGTGACTCACGACTTTAATCCCAGGGAGTGATGGCAGAAAGCAGAAAGGTATATAAGGCGTGAAGACCAAAAACTAGAAGTTTTTAGCATGGTTAAGCTTTAAGCAACACAGCTCAGCTGAGATTCATTTTGGAGGTCCTTTCATGAGGACTGAAATGCTTCCAGTCTGAGGAAACAGGATCAGCTGAGGAACTGGCAAAGTGAGGAAGCTGTGGCTTGTTCTGCTTCTCTGATCTTCCAGCATTCACCACAATAACTGGCCATAGGTTTGATTTTATTAATAAGTACATTTAAGTTTCATGCTACAGTCTCCCACTAAATAAGCTTACTGCTGATAGTATACACCTTAGATGGTCAAATTCAAGTAATATTAATTAATAAATTAAGAAGCTCAGTGGGTCTTGCAGAGTGGATAAAGCACATAGTGTTCTTTCACAGGTTCTGAATTCAGCTCGCAGCACTCATGTGAGGTGACTTACAATATCTTACAGTTCCACCTTCAAGGGTCTGAAGCCTCTGGATTTCTAAGGAAATTGCTTATATACATACCTCCACACATACACCTAATTTAAAAGGATAAAAGTAAATCTTAAAGAATAAAAAGAAGTTTAGGCATGACAGAATATTTTCATACTAATACCGAGGAATAGAAGTGATGTATATACGAAGGTCTTCATTTATGCTGGGGATGGCATATAAGATGGCTGACGTGCTGCCAGCAGAGATTGGAGAAAAGGGGACCCGAGATTGTGGACCATCAACCCTCCATATGTTCCCCTCCGGATCTTCTGCTTAGCATGCCTCTAGAGGGCCAAGGCAGAAATGCCTCCATGTCCCAAGTTCATGCTTTATGTCGTGCACATGTCATGTCCTCCTCCATATAAATACTTCTTATAATACTAGTCTTTTTCTTCTATCTGATCTTCATGTTCTGTGTTCCTAGATCAATGGTGATTTCTGTGATGCAGGAGAGGAGTAAAGTAAATTTCACAGGAAATTATACAGAGATGATCACCCAGGCTGGTGTTTAGGCAGTTATATAGTTCATGGAAAAGAACCTGCAGCCTGGGGAAGCTTTTTAGGCTTGGATAAACTGTACCAAATGTGTGGTGAACTATAGCACATGGTATGATGTGTATGTATCAACATACTGGACTTAAATTGGCCATGATGAATAATTCAGTTTCTGAGGATATTCTAAGGACATTGTGTAAAACTTGAGACCCTAAGGGGTATTGGCTGAAGACTGTGGATGGAGTAACATATAGGTGGGATGACAAACTAAAAGTGTGGGAACCTAGAATAGGAGGAAAATAGTGGTCTCCTCCAAGAAAGGGGGATGGCAACTTTAATTCAGATACTTTTTATTCCTCCTGAAGGAGTGTGGAGATAATATGACAACTGATGGAGTGATTGCTACAAGCTTTATTGGGTTCCTTGATTGAAAAGAGCTGCCAAGAAAGTTGAGCTTCCTTTCATAGAAGCTCTATAAATTAGATTAAGTCTTTTTTGGAATTGTTGGATATACAAGGACAGAAGTTACTGACTTGCAGGGACAGATTTCTTGTCTGAGGTCATTGTGGCCCACCAGTCATAGGACTTAGTGTTTGCAGAGGGCTGAGGAGGAACTTAGGTGTCTGCAGGGGTCTTGAGGTTGAAGCAGGCTGTGTGAGAAGGAAATGACTATCTGGTACATGGACCACTGTTTTTATTTTTATCTTTTTTTGTGTGAAATTGCATGTTCCTAGCTCTAGGTCAAGTGCTCAGAAGATTGTATAATCATTAATAATAAAAATAGATTATGCTTGCTTTGGTGTTAAGTCTGGGATAGTTCCTGTGTTTAGTAAAAGACGATGAAGAATATATTGGAGATTTTCTAAGAATACTCTTAGGAATCATGAGAATATTTTGTATTGGATGATTTCCCCTTTTCTTTCTGTTCCCTCTTTTCTTATGATAATAAAAGACAGAGGTCACCAGGGCAAAAGCAGAAGCTAAAGTAAGAGAAACCAAGAGAAACTAAGAGAAGCCGGGGAGGAAAAAGAAGCTTAGCAACTGCAGAAGCCCGAAGTGACCTGTCAGCTTGCATGAACATTGTCTCTGAGTCGTTATTGTGCCTTCCAAGTATCCCATCCTTCAGACGCCCAAAACTGCGGAGGCTGGTCCCCAGCACATTTACCTATTAAAATACATAATTTTGAGCAACTTAACCATCTTAAGAAAATAAAATGTACCTTTGAATAAATTAATAGCCTTGTGTCTAGAACTTTTATTCATTGTTTGCTGCTGTTTTTTTTTTTACAAGTCAAGACCCTATAAACCTAAAATTTGTGTAGAAATCGGTCATTTTTCTAGGAAGATAAATAATAATGTATATAATTATATATTAATAGATGACTAGTACAGTTAAATACGTTCTGCTATGGCACATTACAATTGTTATATTAATGTATAATCTGTCCAACTTCAGAAACAACTTCAGAGAGATAAGGACGTTTTATACTTGAATTTCAAGGATAGGTATATGTACCATGTATTGCCATATATTGCATAGATCCATTAAAACTTCGCATTTGTTAATACTTCATTACAAAGAGATGTTTCCTCCCATGATATAAATGCACAATGCATTATAGAAAAGTCCAGTACTAGACATAATTTTTCAGTCAGAACTACATTGCATTCTAGTGTTCAGGAGTTAGAGACCAATGTTCAGATCATTTTATAAGTATATGAACAAAAGTCAGCTGGAGACAGATGGCCATTTTGTTTTCCATTAAATGTGAAAAATATAGTGAATATATATGAAAAATATATATGGTGCTTCCAGTCCAAAATGACCCCAAAATTTGTTTCCATTTACATATTACTCAGATATCACCAAAAATTATGGACCCAATAATGACAATCCACAAGAGAGATTTTTATTAAAATCTTATGTATCACTAGACAAATGTGTCTTGGGGAAAAATTTATGGATTGTGAAAGCCCAAACCACTGAGAAATGATATGGTATCAGGAAGATATCAAGTGTTCCCAGAGTTTCCTCTTCCTTTCTTTTTTACACCAAACTTAATAAATAGTTCTGTTTTCCTTGTTCATTAAAAATTCACAGTACACAGAGTTCACATATACTGAAGAATTTAAGAGAAGAGAATTTTAATGACTTGTGTATTTTGATTAAACTGGTTCTAAAGCCATTTGCTGATGTTGGGTACAGGCGGAAGTAAGAGCAGAATAAAAGTTTAATTTATTGTTTCTACTTCTGTGGGCTCTGAGAAAAGAAGAACTTGGATAAAAGCTTTAAAAACAAGCACTGCATTTAATTGGTTTTGCAAAGAAAATCTTTCATGTTGATAGCCATAAATATTAATGAGTTATAAGAGTAGAAAAATAAGATAATGAGAATAGAAGTCTTCATCTGAATAACAATACATGAAAACCAGTTTGGAAACCAAGTTATGGACCTGTTTGAGTAACTTTTATGTTGCTAGCCTCTTACTAAAAACGCTATATGAGTACAGATCATAAGACAACTGCTTGAATATATCATGATATAATCAAGGCAAGAAGGACTTTACTGAGTAAGAAGGGAGAGGATGCTGTCTTTCCCTGTGGTGAGGTTTCTGTGTTGGACTTTCTTTTAAGAAAATCGCCTTTAGAAAAGTTCATGTGTAAAGTAGAGATACTGCTGTTAATATTGCCCATAAAGAAATGGAGATTAGGCATATGCAAATCGCATTCTGACTAGAGATGATAGTTAATTGTCAACTTGACAGAATCTAGAATCACTTTGGTGATGAGAACCTACACATGTCCAAGGAGAACTATCTTGATTACCTGAATGGAGGTATATAGATCTGCTTACTGTGTGCAGCATGCTTCCATGACTGAGATTCTGGACTGTATTAGTGGAGAAATAAAGCTATGAAACATGTTTGTAATCATTATTTCTCTTTATAATCATAAACCAGGTGCTTCAAGATCCTGCTGCCTCGACTTCCCTATAATTATGGACTCTACCTTAAACTGTGAGCTAAAATCAATTCTTTATGTTACTTTCATCAGAGTGTTTTAACATACCAGCAGTAGAAGTGACTAAGACTTGTCATTTTGAGGTCCAAGGAGACCAGGAACTTTGATAAGTAAAGTTCTAAATTACAGGCTAACTTAGTAAAGTTCACAGAAGTAAAATAAAAAAAATATGTAACTTTATATTTATAGTTTCATATATCCCAAGGACAGTTTAGTCAACTACACATACTTTAAAAAAATGAATCAACTTCAGAAAAACTCAAGTTTACCGACCACTTTTTTATGAGAACAACATGATGACTGCTGAAAATGAGCAGAAGAAAAACGTTATTTCCTAGCCTTCTACTTTAATATAGAAACACTGAAGATTACAGTATAAATCAACCACATAAATGAAAGGGATTCTATATTACAATTAAATTAGACTTATTCCAGGAGTTCTTTTCTGTTTTAACAATAAACATCAATATTTTACTTATAAAATAAAATTTTATCAGTACATTGCAAAGGCAAGCTCTGACAATTTCATGATAAATTAAATCAGGAATTTAATTCAGTCATGGCTAAATATTCTGGAAAAATAAGAATAAAATTACTCTTTATAAAACTGGTAATGTACAGCTACAAGATAATGAAAAAAATTCCTTCAGTTGTTAAAAACCCCTAATTTTCTCTTGAGACTGATGGCATTTCTAGTGGAGTTCGAATCATGATTGCAACGCACACTGACTCTATTGGGCACCCTTCTGGGAAGCAACTAATAACCCAATTAATATGATATGCAAAAGGTATTTCAAGATGTATCCCACACAGAAAGATAAAGTACAAACCAATAAAACTTTTAGAAGATACAGCAGAAGGAATATCACTAGGAATTTACTACAGACATCATTTTTCTCAAAAAGAAAAATAATTCACCCTAAACTATGAAATTACTAGCAAATTAGGCATTAAAATATATTCGGTCATCACATTGAAAGAGTTGTGTCAAGCTTTGATGTGCACAGGCAGTATTATTATATGTAATATTTAATAGGATGTACTACTTCTCCCACATCAAAAAAAGGAAGGGAAGAAAGAGAGAGAGAGAAAGAAACACCCGATAGAAGGGAAAGTGAGGAATAGCCTTGAACACATCAGCACAGGCGACGACTTTGTAAGCAGAGCACTGATAGCACAGGAGACAAGACTGACAACAAATGGGACCTCCTGAAACCGAGAAGTCTCTATAAGGCAAAGGACACTGTAATTAGGACGAAATGGCAGCCTACAGAATGGGAAAGGGTTTTCACCAACTCCACATCTGACAGAGGGCTAATATCCACAATACATAAATAACTCAAGAAATTAAATATCAACTAACCAAACAATCCAATAAAAATGGGGTGCAGAGTTAAACAAAGAACTCTCAGAAGAGGAATCTCAATGGCTAAGAAACACTGAAAAAAATGTTAAACATCCTCTAGCCATCAGGGAAATGTAAATCAAAAAGACTCTAAGATTCTATCTTACACTTGTCAGAATGATTAACGTCAATAACACAAGTGACATCTCTTGCTGGTGAGGATATAGAGCAAGCAGAACACACCACCATTGCCAGTAGGAGTGCAAACTTGAACAGCCACTATGGAGGTTCCTCAGAAAATTAGAAATGGATCTACCTCAAGACCCAGCTATACCACTCAAGTATATACCCAAGTGGCTTTGTTCATAAGAACCAGAAACTGGAAACAAACTGGATGCCCTTCAACCAAAGAATGAATAAATAAAATGTGGTACATTTACACAATAAAGTATTCCTCAGCTGTTAAAAAATGACATCATGAAATTTTCAGGCAAATGGATGGAACTAGGAAAAAAACCACCCTGAGTGAGGTTACCCAGACCCAGAAAGAGAAACATGACCTACACTCACTTGTAAGTGGATATTAGCTGTTAAGAATTATCACACTATAGTCTTCAGAGAAGAGGAGCTAAGTCACAAGGACCTCTAAAGGGGATGCATGGATCTCCCTGGGAATGGGAAGTTGAATAGATTTTTGTGGGTAGACTGCAGACAGGTGGGGATGGGAACAGGAGGAATCAGGTAGGGGAGGAAGGGACAGAGGGATGGAGAGAGAGAGAGTACAGGGATAGAAGGCTGAAATGGCGGGGGGCATTTATGGGAAGATGTGGAAACATAGTATAATGGAAACTTCCTGGAATCTATGATGTTTACCCTAGTAATGGAGGATACAAAGCCTGCACTGGCCATCTTCAGTAACCTGGTTAGACTCTCAGTGTTTGGACTGGGACATCAAGCCAACCACCAAACCTTCGACTCACATCTGTCCTTCCTACAAGATGTGCTCGGGCAATGGTGGCTCAGAGCTTGTGAGAGTGGGAAACAAATGGTGGGTCTAAATTGAGGCCCAAGCCATGTGAGAGAGCCCATGCATGATACTAACTGGATGGCCGGGAATCAGAAGTCAGATGGCGCAGAAACCTGGAGTAGAACCAAACATGGCTGACCAAAAAAATAGTCAATGAAATGTTTGCTAATGATTTTTTCCCTTTTTTATTTTATTTTATAATTTAATTTAATTTTACATATCAGCCACAGATTCCCCTGTTCTCCCCGCCCCCCCTTCCCCAACCCACCCCATCCCCATCTCCTCCAGGGCAAGGACTCCCTTTATAAAAACTGAAACAATCAAGTTTGGGACAATAAATATAATACAAAATCTTATACATGCTAATTTAAAAAGTTGGAAAAATGGTAAACTGTTTGTAGTGTCTACTCAATTTGACATTAAACCTTTTTTAATGATCCATACATTTCATTCCTAAAAGGAAAACTGATATACATTCATTTAAAGACATCCACATATAATTTAAGAAATAATAATGCCAAGGTTATCAACTCACTTTTCAAAGAAATACCACTTCAAAATCATCTGTCTGTCTGTCTGTCTGTCTATTTTCTATCTATCTATCTATCTATCTATCATCTATCTATCTATCTATCTATCTATCTATCTATCTATCTATAAATCAATTGATCTATCATCTATCTTCTCTATATATCTATAATCTGTCTCTGTCTCTCTCCCATCTTTCAATCTATTTTCTCTTTATTTGATTTATCATTTCTCTTTATGGGTGATGTCATACAGCCATAATGATTTTTCCATTTCTGCTGAAAATGAAGCAAATGAAAATAAACTAGGAGTAAATAAACATGCTTAGAAACTAGATAAAACTTCGATTGTCAGGCCAATGAAATCTCAAATTCAACAAAAGGAAATTGTAGACATTGCTTTTTGATTTAGTTGCAAAATGCCTAAACAACACTATATATTTTAAGAGAGGAAAATTGTTCAATTTACCCCCAAATTATTGACTTTTATGCTGTCAGCACAGTTACAACTTAAAAACTTCATAATGGCACAGTGCTTTCCAATTACCTAGCAAAACTTCAGTCCCTAAGTATTCTCTGAATTTAGAACAAACAAATCAGGGAAACCTTTAGATAATTTGAGAAAATTCCAGAGTCAATGAAAAATAGTGACATTTTCAATGTTTGCCATTAACTTCATAGAAAATATCTTGAAATCCATTAAACTCTAATAGCTTTACATATAGCTTCACATCTGATATGTTGTACATGTAATAAAAGTATCTAAAAGTGTGTTACCCAAACCACACTAGAATAAAATTGTCCAAGTGGGTACAATACTCATTGAAAGCATTTTTCAAGGCTCATCTCCATAAATGCATATTAGGATAGTCTATTATCATACGCATTACTAAATCTCTGAGATAAAGTTTATTCCTTTGAATTATTTCTTGTTCAAATTATCTTAACATAGCATTCAAACAGCCCATTTTGCTCTATGAAGAAAGGCCTTAATATAAAGTCAAATATTGTCCAGGGCATGAGAAGTAGGAAAAGTGAGCTAATCTGTGATTATTGGAAAGAGGGAATGCCTGAGTACAGAAAGCAAGATAAAATGATAGACAAAGTTGTTAGTATCAGAAACTTAGAAACATGCACGAATTCTAAGAAGTGGCTGGAAAATAAATTGTAAAAATGAATTTTGATAATCTACTTTAGTAAATGTCAACATTATGCTTTGTTTCTCTAATTGGGCAATTAAGGAATTATGAACTATTTAGTTTTGCTTAACCAAGGTTAGTTATTAAGGTAATATGTCATGTAAATGCCTTATGCCTCTATTTTTATTTTTCTAAACAATCATGCTTCCAAACTGCTTTCCTAATATTTGTATTTTTTTTGTTTTATTTGATTGTTTTGTTTTGTTTAATAGTTCATTTATTTTCATTTTATGGGCATTGGTGTTTTGCCTGCATGTGTAAGTGTGTTAGATCTTGGAGTTTCACACAGTTGTGAGCTGCCATGTGGGTACTGGGAATTGAACTCAGGACTTCTGGAAGAACAGTCAGTGCTCTTAACCGCTGAGCCACCTCTCCAACCATAATATTTGTATTTGTACACAGATCTTTATGACTCCCAACATCCAAGTTTGAGAAGCTTCTTCTGGTAGTGGGTAGCAGTTAATGCAGAGATTTATAACTGGTCAAAGTGCTGGGAAGAAGTGACTATAAGTGCTCAGCCTTTAAGTTCCCTGTCCTAAGACTCGGGATACATCATGGAAGAGAGGGCAGAAAAATGGAAGAGCTAAAGGGTGGAGAGACTGCTGGGAAATGCTGATTTTGAGACATGGCATGGCAGCTGTACTCACAAACTCACAGGAACTGTGGTTACCTGCACAGGCCCTATAAGATCAAGATACTCAAAATTCGTCCCCGTGCTTTATCCAACCTTGGCTTCAACAATTCTCGCTCATATAAACCCTCTTCTTTCTCACTAATTAGACTCCCAGTGCTCCACCAGGGGCCCAGCGTGGATGTCTGCATCCAGATTCCTCAGACCTTGGATGGGGTTTATGGCACAACTAACAGGGTGTCTGGCCATCCCATCACCAGAGTAGGTCAGTTCCTGCGGTCTCGACCATTGCCAGCAGTCTTTTGCGGGGGTATCTTTGTGGATCTCTGTGGGCCTCCCTAGCTCTCTGCTTCCTCCCCTTCTCATGTGGTCTTCATTTACCATGGTCTTCTATTCCTTGTTCTCCCTCTTTTTTCTTGATCCAGCTAGGATCTCCCACTCTCTTTCCCTCGACTGTCGCCCTTCATTGTTCCCACTCATGACCAGGCTGTTCATGTAGATCTCATCCATTTCTCCGTGTCTTTTTTGGGGTCCCGTTTAATGGAAGCACAGGATCTATGAACCAAAGGCTGAGGGGCCCCCAACTGGATCAGGCCCCCTGAATGGGTGAGGCAGTCATTTGGCTTGATCTGTTTGGGAGGCAGCTGTGTGTTGGTGCTGGGTCCTGGGCTCATTGCATGAGTTGGTTATTTGAATCCTGGGACCTATGCAGGGACGCTTGGCTCGGTCTGGGAGAGGGGGACTGGACCTGGCTAGACTGAGTCTACCAGGTCGATCCCGGTCCTCAGGGGAGACCTTGATCTGGAGGAGGTGGGAATGGGGGGTGGGCTGGGGGGAGGGGGAGGGGAGGGGGACGAGAGTGGGAGAACAGGGGAATCTGTGGCTATTATGTTGAACTGAATGGTGTTGTAAAATAAATTAAAAAAAACAATAAATATACTCTAATTAAAGGTGGCTATAAAAAAAAGATACTCAAAATTCTACTATGGGGGAATTTATCAAAAGACCCAAGGAGCTATTTGCATCTGTGGTGGGTAGATTTGGGGATTATGAGCACTGGCTGGTTGCCCTTTCTCTAGTAGATGATCATACAGACAGTATGAACTAGACACAGGAAATTAGGAGGGGAGCATGGTGGGATATATCATGGGCAGTTAGAGGGTGGAAATAGGGATAGTGGTGGATATGATCAAATTACATTAGACACATGTTTAAAATTCCCAGGAAATCAATAAGAATGTAGCTTTAAAATGGAATGTATTAAAAGCAAACACAAGTAACAAAGAGTAGATGATGATAGACAACAATCACCAGATCAGATCAGCAATTAATATGCATAAGAAAACTATCTACAGAGGGACAGAGAAGGTGTCATCTGTAAAGCACAGTAGTTGCCTCACTGACATTTCTAGGAGACACAACTCAGAGCTAACTCCCTGTTCCTCTGGCTCTTAGAATCTTTCAGCCCCTCTTCTGCAATCTTCCTTGTGCCTTACGTGTAAGAAATGTGTTTTAGATGGTTCAGCTGGGGCTGAACATCACCATAAAGTCACTGGTTCTCTGCATTTTGAACGGTTGTGATTTTCTGTAATGGTCTCTATTGTGGTAAGGAGAAATGTCTTTGATGCGTGGTGAGAACTGTACTTATCTGTGGATATAAGGCTAAATATGTAGAATGTCTTTAGGAAACAAATACACACATGCACACACACCCACATTCATACACACACATACATATCATACACCAACATGCACACCCACACACCCACATGTATACACACATGTGCACACACATACACTTATAGAAATAGATACCATTCATTTGAAAGACAGAAAAGTAGAAAATTAAAGCCTTAACTAAAATTTAATTGATTGAGGAAACTTGAGAACATCATTTCCTTCATAATGCATATTCTCTTACTGTAATGTTAATATACAGCTATATTTTTATATTTGTAAAATATTTTACTAATACTTAATTTTTACTGTACCCATTAGGTCTTTTCCAAACATTGATTTCAAATAAATAAACAAATATTTTGAAGGCATATATTTATGTTTATAATCAATTCATATATTTGTAGATATGCATTCTTTTTTTAACTATTGTTCATATTAGGTCTAAACATTTCAATACTAATCATTTTAAACTTTTGGAAACTTACTCCCAACACACACACACACACACACATATATATTATCAGTAATGACTCTGACAGTTTCTGACTCTTTGCCTAATTTACATTGATACAGTAAGATGGAAGAATTTTGTTATGTTTAAGGCTGAATCCAACATAAATAGCACCTTCCACACTTTGTTAGGTTTTTTTTAAAGATCAACCCTATTCAAGGATCTTTACCCCCAAATGTATAGGTTTTTTTTTAACCTGTGTTCTAAACCATTCTGTTTCTGCTCAGCGTGGAGGCACTAAACGGCCAGTGTAGCTACAGTGGTGTGAACAGAACTCAGGCTTTTCTAAATGGGATATTTCACAAAGCAATCTCTTGTCCCATTTGTGTCAACAGTACTTCGTTTCTCTTTCTTGGCTTCTAATGAAAATTCTACTGACTATGGTGAGTCTGTTCTCAATAAAGTAAGAAAAGAAGAATTTATATCAAGATATAGATGCTGCAGAGTTTTCTCTTGTCTTAGAGCAGAACCTCAATCAGATTCTTCATAATCATAATACCGAAGAAACCCTTTCTCTCAATCTTATTTACTAGCTTTTCAGTGATCTAAATCTAAACAGTAACATTTTCATTTTCTCCAGGGAGCAAATAAGTTCTTTGGCACAGGTAATTTCCAATCTTTGCTGATGTGAAGAAGGGGATCAATGCATCCGTAGTTCAACAGTTGTTCTGTGCTGTCCCAGTTCTCATGTGGTCTTTCTGCTCTGGAAGATAAAGGGGGGTACTGTCAGTAAATGTGTTAGGATGTAAACCTTTATATTCCACCTACAGATTAATTACTTCAGCTGCTACAGAATAATTTTCTATAGTGAGCATATTCATTTGGATAAAATAAAAAAATCTATTAGGATTTTTCTAAATGTGCTTGTAAATTCTATTTAAACAGTTCTGTAAAACAAAACAAAACAAAAAACAACAACAAAGAACCCAAGTCTTTAACATTTCTCAACAAATACTGTTTTGATCACTTAAAAATAATATATTCATGAAACAAGCAATGCTAGGGAGGTTAATCACTTCAAAAGTCTAATTGAAGATGCAATTATGCAGCGTTCAGCTGGCTTCATGGGGAACTTGAGAATTCCAAACTTGAGTGGGTGTAAGTTACAATGCTTTGTTTCCTGTTTAATTTACTTATTTCACACCTCAATTTTTTAATTGAAATTAACTATTTTATTTAGTCACTTCAGGAAAGTGTTTTCTCTTTCTTTTTTTTTTTCCTTATTGCTTTTTGTAAAGATTCATGAAAATACAATTAGTTACAGTTTTAGGTAATGCTGGAGACTGAGTCTAAGTCTTAAATACTGTAGGCAGGCTTCCTGCCACTCTACCATTGAGCCGCCTTACCAGCTGCTCTACATTATTTAAAAAAGGTTAAAATAATTGTTATGAGCTTTCTGAAAACAGATATAGCATTGAGATATTTATTGTTAAATAGAAATAGCATTGAATAATGGTAGGCTTTTATTTCTCTTAAAGGAAACTCATCAAAATTATTGTCTCCTGAAAGATCAGATCCAGAATTTTTTTCATGATTTGATAATTAACAGTTATAGCCGGGCGGTGGTGGCACACACCTTTAATCCCAGCACTCGGGAGGCAGAGGCAAGCGGATCTCTGTGAGTTGGAGGCCAGCCTGGGCTACCAAGTGAGTTCCAGGAAAGACGCAAAGCTACACAGAGAAACTGTCTTGAAAAACCAAAAAAAAAAAAAAAAAAAAAAACAATTATAATATTAAACAACAAGTCTTCCTTCATAGAATTAATGGTTTCTACCTGCATGAAACTCTGGATATATGCTGATCAAAGCATTCCTTCTTAGGATTTCTCCACTAAAGATAGAACAATTATCACATTTTAGAAAGAGGTTCACTTGCTTGGAAGGGAAAAATTCTGCACAAGCTATCCATGCCATAACTTCAGCCATAACTAAATTTCCTTGAAATCAATATGGGCTTCCTATTGACTATATATCTATCCAGCTAATGTTTCTTTATAGATGGAGAATCGGATCCTTTTATTTATATACTACATATACACCAAATGTATTTATTTTGACAATGAACTGAAATAAAAAGTAAAATATTCTAATTTCCCAAATATTTTAAATCAATGATGGAATATATAATTGAAAGCAAATCCTTATTTCATTAAACTCTGTGGGCAACATTGCTTCTAGCTGAGCCCGATGACCTGAGTTTGGAACGTGCGACTCACATGGTAGAAGAGGAAAACAGAGTCCCACAGTTGTCCTCTGAGCTCCACATGTATGCAGCACACAAAGTAGTAAGTAAACAAAAACATGCAATACAAATTTAAAGAATAAATTCATAAAGTTGAAGAGTTGAATTAGCAGTTAAGAACAGTTGGTCTCGCAGAGGAAAGGGTTCATTTACCAGCACCCACATGTAGCTTACAACCATTTCTAGCTCCAGTTTCTGGGGAATCCTGTACCCACTTCTGTGTGGGTATCAGGTATGCACATGGTGTACACATATCCATGAAGTCAGATATTCATATACATAAAATGGAACATCTAAGTATAAAGAATGAATTTATAACTATTCTCCCAACATATGTAATCATTTCTGATAAATGGTTTGTTTGTGAATACTACATAAAATACTTTGCACCTCACAAAACAGCAAGATTTGTTGTAAGTTGCTAATATTTAAATATTTTCTCTTGATGTGACTTGATCATTGGTGTCTAAGAAAATGATTGAAATTATCCCTTTGCCTAGATCGGCTTTTCTAAAGCAAAACGTATCATATATGTTGTAGGATATTCTTTTTGTACACTGTCAAGATGTGTCTCTCTTTTGTTTCATCTGCCTGGGGCTCCTTCTGATTAGTTTAATAAAGAGCTGAACAACCAATAGCTAGGCAGGAGAGAGAATAGGTGGGACTTCCAGGGAGAGAGAGAGGAGCTGGAGATGAATCTAGGGGCAAGAGATGCCAATGAGACACTATGGAAATCGGACCTACATTATGGAGGATAAGTAACAAGCCACATGGCAGAATACAGATTAATAGAAATGGGCTAATTTAAGTTATAACACCTAGTTGAGAACAAAGCTAAGCTAACAGCCAAGCTTTCATAATTACTAATAAGTCTCAGTGTCATTATTGGGGAGCTGGCCTTCTGATAAGAAAGTCCAACTACAAAAGTAATTCCTATTATGAATTCTCACAAGAGAAGGGCAGCTGCAATGTAATAGTGATATTGTTTCTAAAACAACAACTATAACAGCTAAGTCATGATTATTTAGACAGTACATTCAAAAGTTTAATAAACAAACAGTTCCTAAATTCAACAAAGAAAACATAAGAGAATTCTGACATTGCCATCACTGACAACCACAACATGTACTTAGTAACACAGCTTACAACACAATGTCTATCTCTCAGGGCTTTGGAACATCCCTGGCTTTCACCCAGAGGGTCATTTGGCATTGGAGCAGTCACCTGTCCACTGACAGCTTGACAGTTGTGGTCTTTAGGGCTTTGTTTCTGATCTTTCCCATTGGACTGTTTGCAGCCAGGTTGAAGAATTGATTTGAGTTAGAGAAGCTCCCTGACAAGCACTGCCCCTAGGGAATTGCTGTAGGAGGTGGCACAATCCGAAGTCAGGAAGAGACTGAAAGGGAGATCAAAGCGATCAGTGTGACATTTTTTAGGTGGTGAACTCCTAAAAGACTGTCAGGGCGGGGTGGGTGGGGTGGGTGGAAGTCTCCCCTGCAAGGTAGGCTGAAGTGTCATGGTTCTCCCATGTTAGGAGGGGCACATGCAAGGTCCTGATGACCCTTCTGTCAGATCATTACCAACATAGAGCAGCCTTTGTAAGACCCGATGCAGAAAATCTCCAAGTTTTAGGAAATAAAACCTGACTCTCTTCTGATAACCAGAATGGTTCTGAAAATATTGAGTAAAAATAACCCAAAAAAAGATTTTTACTTTTCAGAAATTTTTGTATTATGGGTGTTGGACCCCAAAGTTTAGGGTCTCAAGTGGGTACCCCAAGAACCCAGACTCCAGTCCAGTTGATGCAATAGCAGGAGGATTTATTAAGCTTCTGTACAGAAGGGCTCCTCTGCTCCCAAGAGCAAGAGTCGCATCTTACTGCAGCCCCATAAGGGCTTATAAAGGAAAAACCCACAAAACCCACAAGATTACAATTCCCATACAATTTCATTTCACAAGATCATGGTCTGGGTACAGAGTGATCACAGAGGGGGTACAGTCACGTCCACATGTACATTTTTCCTGAAACCTCAAGGGGGATATCAGGGCAGTAGTGGAGTTTACACAAAGGTCACAGTGGTCCTTCCTGGAACACCTGCAACTATCCCAGTCACAGTTGAGCACATCTCTTTACAGAAATCTCTTTACATTGTTATATGGTTGCAGGGGAGATTGAACAATGGCTATGTCAGGTTGCCCTTGGAACTAGATTTTTAGTTTCTCATTTCCTGGTGCTTGAAGTTTCTCCTTTTCTGAGGCTTGGGGGTGTAAGTCTGAAGGGCTAGGGTCTTTCAGTGGGAAATACAACTCACATATCTTCATTCTGATGAAGACGTTCAGGAGCCCATGAATCTATGATGCTACTCATTGACACTGGCAATCCTTTAAGATAAACCGTCACTTCCACAGGCATCTTGAAATGGAACTTTCAGGTATCTTACTATATCCTTGCCCAATAGCTGTTTTGGAAGTAATTTTTACTAATGAATCTATGAGATTATTGTCACATTGGAGACCTGTGAAATTTTTGTGCTTCTCTTTTTCTTGGAAACTGTTTTTGAATACACAGTATTTCTTCTGTCATTTCTTCTCAGATCTCCCTATCTTCCCATCTATACATTGTTATGTTTCCTTTCTTTCTCTTTATCGAAAAAAATAGCAAGCAAAAAAGGAAAGCAGAATAAAAAAAGAAAAAGAAACATCAGAACACATACACACACTCCCATAAAAACACAAACTTGGAAACCATAGTAAACATGTGAAAGACCAGTAAGGTTAAAAAAAAAAGCCTCCAAAAAGCAATATAAAACAAACAAACAAAAAACCAAAATACCATTGGGTTTGTTTTGTGTTGTCTTTCAAATAGCTTCTTGGCCATTAGCACAGTGTCAAGAATGGGTTCCTTTCATGGATTATGCCTTACACTTAATCAAATAGTACTTTTAACATTTCAACAGAAAGATGAAACTTTTCCACTACAAGGAAGCCCTTCTAAGGTTTAATTGACTCAACCTTTCCTCAAAACTCCTCATTCTCTTAATCAAGTTCACAGAGAAATACAATGCTTCTAAGAGAAAGGATCACATATTGATTATATTTCAATTATTTAATGATTTCTGGCAACTTGTCCAGAAATAAGTCTCCCTAATGTTTCCTAGTCATATTCCTTTACCAATGGAAAGACAATAATATCAAACGTTGAAACTAGATTAATTACATGAGGCATAATCATTCATACACAATAAATTCCCTATTAAATGGCACACTATCTGCATTAGTTCCTTTACTCACTCCTGTGACAAAATGGCAGACAAGAGACAATTTAAGGGGCCAGAGAGATAGCTCAGCAGATAATCGTTCATCCTGCCCTTTCAGAGGAAATTCACTTCCTAGCACCCACATTGGGCAGCTTCTTTCTATCTGTAACTTCAGATCCAGATTTTCCACCTCCTCTTTGGGTTTTCATGGGTACTGCACTCACATACACAAACCCATATAATGACAGACATAGACACAAATAATTAATATTACCATTCAAATCTTTTAAAAAAGAAACAAAATAATAATGGTTAATTTTGGCTCATAGTTCAAGTGGATACAAGAGGAGGGATTCTATGAGCAAGGGACATCGAAATCATAATGGAAAAGGTAGAGACAACTAGCCAAACTAGTGGAAACACATGAACTATGAACCAATAGCTGTAGAGCCCCATGGTTCTGGCCTAGGCCCTCTGGATAGGCAAGACAGTCATTTAGCTTGAACTGTTTAGGGGCCCCCAGACAGTGAGATCAGGACCCATCCCTGGTGCATGAACCGGCTATTTGGAGAGCAGTGCCTATGTGGAATACCTTGCACAGTCTTGGTGCAGGGAGGAGGGGCTCTGACCTGCTTCAACTGAATCTACCAGGCTCTGCTGACTCCTCTTGGGAGACCTTGCCTTTGAGGAGATGGGAATGGGAGGTGGGTTGGAAGGGAAACCTGGGGGTGGGAAGAGGGAGGAGAGGGTGATCTATGGTTGGTATGTGAAATGAATTAAAAAGTAGTAAAAAATTTTAAAAAAGTAAAAAAAAAAAAGTAGAAGAATCATGGGAGGGAGATTACTAGTGGTCATGGTCGTTTACATCAATAATCAGGAAGCAAAAACAGAAAGTTGAGACAGCTCTGGAAACTCAAACCCATACAGACTTCACTTCCTAGAAGTTCTCAAGAGCACCACCAGGCAACTAATTTGAAACACAAGCATATAAGATATTCCCTATCCAAATTACAGTTTAAATTTTTATAACAATTATAGAATGATTATAACAATATAATTAATGTTGACCAGCTTAAAGTCATTTGTGTGTGAAAGTTCATAACTTTTCCTCGTCATACTACATGACAGACACCAAACGCAATTAGCAGTTACAGCTTAGCATCACACAGCCTTTTCTTTCTATTCACTTTCTAAGTTTCAGCAACTTAGTAAGCATTCTTCTTAGAGTAAACTTAAGGTGGGAGCCAGAGTAGTGTACAAACAGATTAAATTATGCTCTTAGTAGAATCTGTAGTCTTTTGGAAGCAAACAGACAGGGAATACACAAGTATCGTATAATACACTGATAAATATCATATCTGCATCTGTTCTCGGTGCTTACGAAGAGAAGAATAAAGAGTGCTATCAAGCCGGGCAGTGGTGGCACATACCTTTAATCCCAGCACTTGGGAGGCAGAGCCAGGCAGATCTCTGTGAGTTCGAGGCCAACCTGGGCTACCAAGTGAGTCCCAGGAAAGGCTCAAAGCTATACAGAGAAACACTGTCTCGAAAAATCAAAAAAAAAAAAAAAAAAAAAAAAAAAAGAGTGCTATCAAATGGAGTAGTGATTTTCATTAATATTAGGAGAGAAGATTTTCATGGCAGTGTGATTTTTTTTAAGTCTTATATGAGGCATCTTATGTCTGAAGACATTTTGAAGGACAGCATTCTAGAAAAAAACAAAACAAAACAAAACAAAACAAAACCAGTTCTTTAAGTGAGGTTGCTACAGGTCAGTGGAAGACCAGAGTATTGGTCATGGTGGAAGAGTAAACAGAGTCGGCCAGTAGCAGTGAACTGTGCAGACAACATTGCTCTGTAACATGGATGCATGTAGAAACCATATACCCAAGGTCAAGCTTGGGTTTATCTAGAGGAAATTCTAAGCCAGAACATGACAACATGATATTCTTTATGACAAGAACATTCTTCTATAAATTCAATTGATCAAATTTTATCATACTTAACTTTTATACAGTGTCTTATGACTGTTATGGAGTGGCCATTAGTCATCCTTGTATGAAGTAATATTTCCAGTAATGGAGATACTGTTCAACGGTTAACAGTGCTTGCTCCTCATACAAAGGACCAGAGTTCACTTCCCAGCACCCATATCTGGCAGCTCACAGCTACCTATAGCTCCATTGCCAGGGGCTCTGGCACTATATTCTGGAGTCCATGGGCATTCTTATGCATGTGTAAGTGCATATAGACACATGCATATAAAAATAAAATAGAACTTTCAAAAATCAATTTTCTAGGATTTTGTAAATTATTAAATATAAGAGTTAAAGTTGAGGTGAAAATGTCAAAAATATTTTTTATACAGTAAAGAATTTAGAAAACAAATGTGAATTGTATCAGACAAGCAGGTTTACCACAAGAAATATGGATATACTTTCACAGATAATGAGCTTCAGGTGCTCTTGGTAATCCAAGCACAAGTGTCTTGAGCCCCAATAGCCACTTACTTTCCAAGTGTCATGGAACATTCTCAGCTGGAATTTCATTTCTAGCAGTCTTCTATGTATATATATATATATACACACATACATACAGATGGCAGTTGAATCTAGGAAGGTAGGTGTCATCAATTGGATGCAGTGGGGAGAATAAAGCAGAGCTGAAGATAGAATCCATACATAAGTTAACATTTATGAAAACAGACAAAGGAGGGAAGCGAGCTTTGCTTCCAGGGAAGATGATGAATTAGAAACACTGTATTTGGAAAAGGGCCTGCAATCGATTACAGTTATTTTCTCACCATCTGTGTTATGTTGTCTAGGGTTCCCTGGAGGTAAGAAATTCAGTGATGCTCAAGGCCTGTACAGAAGATGACATGTAACCTACACTTATATTTTAACCACCCTAAATGGCTGATAATACATAAGGCAGGGTGAATGCTCTGTGAAAAGTTTATTTGTGACTAATGACAAAGAAGAAAGGCCTTACGCTGTATGCATAAAAGCAGGTTTGCTGTTGGCTTTGTTTCTGGTAATCTCACCTGAAGGTCCAGAACACAATGACAAATGGTGGTGAGAATTGGCCCTTGGCTAGATTCCACAATCAGTAACACTCATGTTTTAGGATATAGATGTCATTCTTCTTCGTGGATGTAACAAGTTAAGAATTACAATATATTTATTATTATGTTTTTGCTGCATATTATATTTTAGTAATATAAAGTCACATAAAAGATAGTATTTGAATGTATACAGGTAACATATAAACCACTTATACATTCAATTGGCACTCATGAAAACAATAGAATATATATAAATAAAGTACCTGCAACTTTTCATATTTACTTAAGTTTCAAGAATGTAAGTCAAATGTCACTGGGAAAGATAATTTTTAATAAGATAATATAGAATTTTGCCTAGTGAGTGAAATATATGTGCATATAATATATATATAATATACACATGTATGAATGTGATATTCATTCTTTTTATAGCTGTAAATGCATGCGGTGCAAACATTACATGTGGGTATTCCTGCATCAAGTAGCTACAGATACATATAATGAAAATTAAATTGCTTTTCAAAAGTGGTCATTATGAAACCTTTAAAAATGTTATTGGTAATGATCCAGAACTGATTATGACATTGATGCATCTACTGTTTGTCAGCAGTCAGAAACTGTGTACCAGATAAAAGTTGAAGATTGTGTTTTCCTTGGTAGAGTCTTATTTGATGGAGGATGCTACAGATGGCAAACGATGTATCCCTTCCACTATTACATTCTTCAGCTAAACAACAAAGGATCTGCATCACCGAAGATGGGGAAAGGGCAAGAAGTTGATATTTTCAGGTCACACATCATGTTTGTGAAATGAGTTTTATTTGCTTTTTAATCACAGAACAAATATAAAAGAGGCTTGACTGCATGCAGTTCATTTAAAATATCAGTCTAGAGAGTCATGCTTGGTCAAATTCCCTGGAAGAATTCAAGGACCAAGGACTCTGAATGTGACAGAGGAAATACAGATGCTGATTCTTCCATTGGCCCATATTTAATTAGTACATAGAGGTACTTTAATTATAGTTTTGAAAAAGAGTGCATTTATTATCAGTTTCACCCATTGTAGTTGTATAGCATTTGTTTATACATGTTTCAGTATGAAATCATCCAATAACATATAATGCTGAACACTTTCCAATTCAAATATTTGTGTATTATATATTGATTATCTGTTTGGGAAAAGGACCTGGAAGTCTAGACTCTCTTTCTGAGTCTTCTTAATTGTTATCTATTAATGTGCACTAACCATCCTACCGGGAATTGTAGATCTTCTGTGGTGAAATGGCTATTTGGGTCCTTTTCCTACTTTTCTCTTTAGGTTTGGCTCTTACATGTTATTATTTAGTTTCAGAATTCTCTTATAATTTGGATATAAATATCTTTTCATATATCTTTTGCAAATATTTACCTCAACCGTGATTACTCATTGTCTTGACAGTTTCGATCACAACAGAGATTTGACTTAGTGAAGCCTTATTTAGTAAGTCTTTCTTAGATTGTGTTTTGCTAGTGGGTCTAGGATGTCATTGGCATATACAAGGCAATTTATATAGTCTCTTAGCATTCCATCTAGATTTTTATAAGTTTTCATATCACATTTATATGTGTGACCCTTCTTGGTTAATTTCTGAAGAATGGGATATATGGATCTGGATCAATATTTGCACACTAAGGTATATCTAGAATCTCATTTTGTAATGTGTACTGTTTCTTTTGGTATTTTGTTGGCCTTTGTTTAGCAACAAGTTGACTAATTTTGTAGCTCTATTTCTTGGCTGTGTATTGAGTCCTATGAATTTGTTTTTCTATTCATTTTGCCAACTTGTCTTTCCACAGTTGCATTACAAAGCTTTCTTCTAACACTTCTTATAATTGTAGCTCACTTTTGATTCACTATTACTGATTTCTCACTCATACAGAGCTGTATTTACTAAGATCTGTTTATGTCTTTGATTCTTCAGCCTATTAAATCATCTCTTATGGTAAATTCAACAACTTTGAGAACTTATTTATGGTCAGTAAACTATGTTGCTTCTTCTATTTTACATTAAAGTATCATGAACATAATTAATATCTGATAAATAAAATATTTTGGAGAACAGTAAAACAATTTTACTTACCATTTGTTGTTTTTAGTACCTATAAAAATTAGTGAAATTGATGTTACAAATTGAAATCCATAATACAAAAGAATAATTGTGAACAATTTTGAAAAGTATATTGCACACTCTAATACTTCCTTATGTTCTTTCAATAACATGTTATTAATTCTTTTTTTGTTTTTGTTAAGAATTTTTGTATTGATTTTACATACCAATGACAGATACCCCTCTCTTCCCTCCCCCCCCCCCAGCCTTCCCTTCAACTCACCCCCTATTCCCTCCTCAGACAAGGTAAGGCCTCCCATGGGGAATCAGTAGAGTCTAGTCCATACTGTTGAGGCATGTCCAAGACCCTCTCCCTGCATCAAGGCTCTGCAAGGTGTCCCACCATAGGTTGTAGGGTACAAAAAGCCAGCTCATGCACCAGGGGTAGATCCTGATCCTACTGCCAGGGGGCCCCTTAAGCAGATCAAGCTGCACAACTCTCTCACTTATACAGAGGACTTAGTCCAGTTCATTGGAGGCTCCACAGTTGTTGGTCTAATGTTCTGGAGTTCCCACTAGTTTGGTTTGGTTGTCTCTGTTGGTTTCCCCATCATGATGCCACTTGTTCAGAGAATCCCTCTTCCCTCTCTTCGACTGGACTTCTGGTGCTTGGCCTGGTGCTTGGCTGTGGATCTCTGCATCTGCTTCCATCATTTACTGGATGAAGGCTCTGTGATGACAGTTAGGGTATTCACCAATCTGATTACTGAGGTAAGTCAGTTTAAGCACCCTTTCCACTTTTGCTGGTGTTATCCTGTGGATTCCTGGGAACTTCCCTAGAACCCGGTTTCCCCCTATCCCCATGATGTCTCCCTCTATCATGGTGGAAACTTACAAGGCTCTGGAAGCTAAAATTTGAAGCATGTATAAGGACTCTCCCCAGATAAGAGTAGTGGACTGGAGAGATGGACTTCTAGAGGAGCTGCCTGCAGGTTGTTGCAGATACTTCCAGGTCCTGCATTCCTAAATTGTAACCTCATGCTGAATAAACCTTAGCTGTCTTCCCATTCACTCAAACTCTTGCAAAACCTCCTCACCCATGCTTCTCTAATTAATCCCAGTAATTTACTGGTACATCAAGCTGTGCTTGGATGGCAGCACCACACCTCAAGTGAAGAGACATTTGTTTCAGTCTTTGCAATAATTAGTCACACTACAGAGCACTAAAGTAGTACCTTTTCCCATTCTTGAACTGGGAAATTCCAAGCAATTGGCCAAAATTTATCTATTTACCTGTTGGTATTCTCCAGCACTCTGTTGTTAGAGATGGAAGCTGACTAACCATAACAGTCCCCAGAAACCATGCTGACCATTCAAATTATAATTTCTTTGAACATGGAAGAGGAAGGCATTCCTGGAAGCATAAGGTTGAACATAATCATCATACTATTTCTTAATTATGTCACTTCCTTGGGTTGCTAATATTTTGCACTGAAAGTTGTAACATACAGGTAAAGGAAGGAAGGCAAGTTTTAGTTCTTATTCTACTTATTTAATCTTCCTTAGGAAACTAACTGCAGAGAGTAGAGAATGTGTGACTCAAGAAGTAAACGAGTTCTCGGTCATATTTTTACCTTCCGATGCATTTCTGGAAAGTACAGATTATGTCATCTGTTGCATTACAATTGAGCTAATATAAGACAGGTGGACGGTAACCTTCAGATAAATGATTTAAATGTTTCATTACACAGAACAATGTGAATACCTTGGATTATGAGAGCAAGAACCAAGAAGAAAGCATACAGTAATGCCAGAATTATAACGGTGACCCTTGGTGAACGTTTCTCATGATCACATGGTTTACGAGTGTAAGATACTTTGCTTCCAACCCCTCACTCATCCTAATCTTGGGAGGAAGAATATATTTAAATGAAGTACAAAATATTTCAAAAGCTGTTAAGGTCCTGCCCTAACAGCTTTCTCTCAGGGTCCAAAGAAGGCTCTATAAAGCAGCAAAGGAATCCATCAGGGTATAGGAATAAATCTGCTCACACCATAATTCCATGTCTCTTTATTTGTCTCCTTCTCTTCTCTCTCATTCTACCCTGAGTCTCCAGAGTTTCTAGTTTTTATAAACATACAAAACAAAGGCAATTCTCTGGAAATAGAAAAGTTACAGAGCTTGGATGTTCCTTCATCTCCAAAGATCCCAAATGTGATCTATTTGAAAGACTTCTTTCTTGACCATGTGTCCTGCCAAATGGGAGATAATCTCAGCAGTGAGCTAGCTTTTAATATTTGACTCAGAGAGCAGAGTGGAAATTAGGCAGTGGGAACCAAAGTAATTGGCTGTATGACTGTCCCATGAAGTGGAGCGTGGGGGGGGGTTACCCAGCACATGGCAGAAATTATGTCCAGTAAATAATCAAAGAACTGATATGCCATGTGAATAGATCCCAAAATTGTAATTGATGGGAGAAAGCTTATGGCTTCACACAAGTGATCTACAGCAGGAAACAGCCAAATTATTTAAAAGGCAGTAATGCCAAGACATCTTACATTCCTTGCTTTAGACCTCCATCAGAGCCCTTAGCTCCAGTGGACTGTCACTTTTGTGAAGACTGAGTTTCTCACTGCATAATCCTGCGGCCCTCAGCAGTATCATGCATGAATAGTTGCAAGCTGACTTTCAGAAATCACAGACTAGGCTATCTTTTATTGAAATGCTGTAATTTATTTAGTATATTCCTTAAAATCACTATTTGATGAGTATGTCAAGACTGTTCCTGATTAAATCAATACTACTAATGCTACTAACAATAATACAGGATAATACACTAATTATCTATACACATTCAACATATTTTTGGTAAAGTAGAACCATGAGATTTTATTACTTATATTGAATATCAAGGGGCTCTTGAAGCTCTTCTAGAAAACACGAGTTTGGTTCCCAGCATCCATGTCACAAATACCTATTACTCCATGGGAGCCAACCCTCTCTCCTGGCCACTAAAAGCACTTGAAATCAGTGGCACATACAATACACACACACAAACACACACACACACACACACACAAAATAAATAAAAATAAGTATTTTAAAGAAAATCAATGTAATCACAAATATCCACTACCTCCTAACCACAGTGATTTATCTTAAATTGCTGTGGTGGTATTGTGTTCCCAAAAATATTGTGCACCCTAATAAACTTATCTGGGGTCAGAGACAGAACAGCCACTAGATACAAAGGCTAGAAAATGGTGGCACTCCCACCTTTAATCCCAGCACTTGGTAGGCAGAGCTAGGTAGATCTCTGTGAGTTCAAGGCCACACTGGAAACAGGCAGGCGTGGTGACACATGCCTTTAATCCCAGAAAGCGAGCCTGTAATCCCAGGGAGTGATGGTAAAAAGGAAAGATATATAAGGTGTGAAGACCAGAAACTAGAAGCATTTGGCTGGTTAAGCATTTGGCCTGGTTAAGCATTCAGGCTTTTGAGCAGCAGTTCAGGGACTCATTCTGGATGAGGACTCAGAGGCCTCCAATCTGAGGAAATAAGACCAGCTGAGGATCCGGCAAGGTGAGGTTAGCTGTGGCTTGTTCTGGTTCTCTGATCTTCCAGTTCACCCCAATACCTGGCTCAGGTTTGAATTTATTAATAAGAACTTCTGGTCCTCGGGGAAGACCTTGATCTGGAGGAGGTGGGAATGGGGGATGGGGTGGGGGGAGGGGGAGGGGCGAGAGTGGGAGAACAGGGGAATCTGTGGCTATTATGTTGAACTAAATGATGTTGTAAAATAAATTTACTTAAAAAAAAAAACTTCTAAGATTCCTGCTGCAAATTACTACTTATTAATCCTAAAAGTCGTTGATATTTTAATTGGTTGTAGAATATTTTTGCTTTATGAGACTATGGATGCAATCTTTTGTGATTATCTTCATTCACAAAATATTTAACCTATGATATTACCAATGTTTTTGCATGTAGAAGTTTGCATGTGTTCATGGCTGTAACATATGTTGTGTATGAGTATAATCTATTTTATCATGCTACCATTGTTTAAAAAAAAACCTCATTGTTGCATTTTAGTTCTCTAAACAAATCCCATCTTTCTTTTAGTTGCGTTTTGCTTGATTTGACTTGGAAATAGCCTAATGTGTTTTTCACTTACACTCTGTTGTCTCTGCTCCTTGAGCCATATAATGTTTTAAATTAGTAATTTGAGGTCACTTCATTAGATGATCTTGTATACATAGAGTATCCAGGAAGGCATAGTTATTGCCTCCAGATTTATACTTATTATACTAATGGAATTTTTAATCTGAAGAAAAGCACCTCCTTGTAATTGGAGCTAATTTTGAAGAACCTTTTCAATTGCTTCTATCTATAAATTTGTGTACAGCCAGCTCTCATTAAACTGCCCAAGGGATAGAATTTTGAATAAAGACAGCAATATAATTAAACTATATTCATGTTAATCTTCTTTTCTGAAAAATTCATAATAGGACGTACTTTATAGCCATTCAGATTGTACAATAATTGTGTTCCTTATTAAGAACCTGTAAACAGAAAAGTATTAAGTTAGATTTCTATTTTGCAACCTATAAACTGGAAAGTGCTCTCCAAATATAAAGCTATCTTCAAATCAACTTTATATTTACAAAACTACTCTAGGGATGACACTGTCCATTACTGATGTCAGGAATGATCTTCTAAATTGTGTTGAAGGGACCAGGAGAGAATAAACAGAATTACTGATCTAGTGCTGCATAGCCAATGGATGCCATTCAAAATAGGATAGAAAAGAAAAAGTCCAGTGATTTAATAGCAATTTCTAGTCAACAGAGAATGTTTTCCTGCAAGCATAAAATGTGGGATGATGTCTAAAAAGGAGCTAGATATTCTTAAATTTTCTATGTCATTTCCTCCATTACAATTTGATCACCAGAGTCCCATTATTGAAATTATCATTGATTAGTAGAACAGGTTTCCTACCATTTACATAGTCAATACCAAGTATTTGGCTAGTCGAAAACCAGTAACAGTTTTAACCTTAAATTCCTACTCTCTGATTCAATAAAATAAACATGTTGAATTTTTTACACCTCCAGAACATTGAACATATTAAATTCAGCACTGTTGTAAATTGAGTCTAGGACTGAAGAACAATAAAGCTATTACATTTGTTTAAAAATGGTGAAATAGCATTTGAAAACAATGGGAAATGAACCGGGCAATATGGAAGTACAGCAAACCTTCCCTTGTTAAGAAGCAGGGAGCGGTGCTAATGCAGTTAACACAGGTGACAAGCAGCAAGATGTTAGCACTGCTGAACTCACGGCTTTTCAGGGCTCACACTGCTTACTGTAATATAATTTGTTCTTTCTTTGTGTCTGGGAGACCTTGAAAAGGCATTTTGTTCTTATCACAAAAGAAAGCTAAACTGGGTTCAATTCTAAGAGCCTATGCTTGCAGCTAAATGTGTGTCTAACAAAATTATGTTGTATTAAAAGTCTGTGTAAGTATAAGTCAGAAGGGACATGGCTATTGAGGAAGTATTTACTTTTAATTTGTTTTTGTTTTTGTTTTTCATTTCAATAAGCTCACATTTATTAACTCCATATAGAGCTTTCTGAAATGTTTACCTTTTTTCTGTAAACACAGTCCAAGCTATAGATAAACAAACTACCTGTTACTGTCTGAGTATTAGACATGGTCTGGAATGTCTCGAGGAAACATCTACATGCTTAGAAGTAAGGAATGTTTTCAAATCCCACTATTTAAGGACTGTTTTCCAGGTCTTGTTTTAACAAAAGTGACAAGTAAAGCTATTCTCTACCCCATTGTATAGACCAGGTCTTTCAGGGTAACTTTTAGGATAATTTTGGTTATTAGTGTCAACCTGCAACTTATTCTAATCTGTAGGCACATCCAAAAGGGAATAGTTGTTTCAAGCAAGCCCATATATCATGTTTTAGAAAGTACTGACTTGTGTTTTTCTTCAGATGACTCTGGTGTGAAGTGATTCACTGAGCTCATTATTTCCCATAGGATCCTGCTCTCTACAAATTCAAACTGTTCCTTTATTATAAGGCTTTGTCAAAGGGAAGGGAATACTCATTCAACAGATAATTTTAACCTTTAAAAATCAAATGTACTAGAGCTCAATGTGAATGTGACTAGGTAGAGGAGGCTATCATGATTCACATCCTGCTAAGCTTAAACATTTTTGCATTTATATTAGTATGCAATTGCTAGTGCCAAAATATTGAAACCTAATGGAATATTCTTGTTTCTCCAGCAAAGAAAATGATGTCTAAAAAGAAAAATGATGCATTTGAAGATAAATTCTGGGGACATAATTTGTTCTTCTAAACTATTTCAGCTATTTTCACTTTGATATCAGATGAAAAGTTCAGTTTAATATGGAGTACTTTGTATTATTTTCAGAATGAGAAACTTCCTACACGATAAAAATTTAAGGTAGCTTAACCTGTATAAGAAGTTATAATAGCTCTTCCTAGTACATCAGATCGGTCCCTGTAGATCCCATAACATATGGAAACTGAAAAGTATAGTGGGTTTTTTTATGGTCATGTTAATAGAAAAAGACCATATAATAAACTTGAATACTGTCTTATACCATAGGAATATCTTTTATAATGGTGTTAACAGTGGTAAAAGCAGCAGTAATGAGTATAAGGCTCTAGAACATATTGTATCACGGTTTGCTGAGCATTTAGAACATTTAGAAAAGATTATTCAATATAAATTCAAAAATTAGATATTCCTGTAGTTGCTCACTTAGCCAAGACTCCTTTTATAAAATACATCTTGTAAATTTTTAAAAAAATCTATGCCTAATTTTCAAAACAGCTAAGAAAATAATTGCAAAATCGGTACTCTTGTAGGTTGCAATCTTGAACTGCATGGAAAGTTATTATTTTCCTTATTTTATCTTTGAGAGCCTGCATTTGAACATGTGATTGGTATCACATAAAAATAATTTGCACTCATAATTTTGTATTCAGAATATTCTAACTCCAAGCTAGACACTTAAAGGGAAAGGGTGCATATTCCTACAATGATGGATGATCAAGTGCCATCTACAACGTGATATATAAAGATGTAGACAAGCTTTACAGTAGATGAAGGAATGAATATTATTACAGATAATAATTCTGTCTGCTACAGCTTTTTGTGATTTTTCCTTCTAGTATAATATAATAATTGTTGGCCTTATAAACTTTTACCCTCCTTAGAAAATGAGCAAATTAAAACATATAATTCGTAAATATGAAAATTGGAGCTGGAGGTTAGGTGAGGCGAGTTGATGAAGGGTAAGATTGAGAGGAGATAGAGGAAGCATGGTTAACAGTAAGGATATAAGAAAAAGATGGAAAACCTGCTTTCTGTCGACTTCTTTGAGAATATAAGTTTTAAGAAAAGAGTTTTGAACAGAGGTATTCTACATGTAGAATAATTCTCTCAGAAGGCACATTACTAAACAACAAAAATCCTAGTCCCATTTGTAGATTTTTTTCTAGGTGTTGTTAGTTTGTGACTACTAGAGACCCCTCCAAACAGTTCTATTGTGATTGCCCTTGGTTTCCCAATAAAACTTGATGGTAAGATTATACTACTTGAGACACAGCAGAATTTAGTTGTGGTACATGGATAAATCAAGCTGAAACTGACTTACAGTCTTCCTCCCTGATGGTCAGTTTTCATAGTGCCAGAGGTTACCAGACAGGCTGCTAGAGGTAAACACTCATCAATATTCTTACCCACATATTGACTTTATGAATTACAAAAATAACCAGCCTAGAATGATACTTTTATTGGTGCAATAGTGACAAGAAGGTTATGGGTCTAACAAATCAATATTTAGTTGAATTCATTTATGGTATTGTAACCTTGGCAAAAATCTATGCTTGGGGAGTTCATAAGCCATAGTGAATAACCTATTATCATTGGTTTGCTAAATTGTCATAGAATCAAACTGTCTCTTAGTATTTGTCTTTATCTTCATAGATTAATGTAGCTCTCAGCTTTTTGTGGAAAACCTCAGCTTAGTAATGGATGACGGTTAATACAGAGACTCACATCTAGTCAAAATGCATAGAACAAGTAACTGTAATGCTCAGTTCTGCACAGGCTGTCTATACAGAGCATGCTTATAAGCAACAGGGTACATTGGAGAAGAGGGGACAGAGACAGTGTAAGAGCCAGAAGGTGAGAGAGACTTTTGTGAAATAGCATCTTCTGGACATTCTGTGACACCAATGGGCTCACTGCAACTGTGATTACTTGCATAAGACATGAACAATCTTGGACTCTTCAACATTTACTCGTGAAGGGAGGAGGGCTCTTTAACCTCCACCCCTCCATTAGGAGCTACTGACAGATAATAGTGGCTTGGGGGAGGGGTATAATTTTCTTCAGTGCTTATACCACTCAGAAGTTGCTCATGCTCCAATAACTATTGGCTCTCCCATCACCATGCTGTCCATCCCAACCAAACTCACTGGAATACAACACACAAGTAAATACACTACAGCACAAAAGTAGGACAAAGACTCTTAGCGTCAAATGGTTTCATTTGTTATAGTTATCCTTTCATATAGTTATCCATTTCCTTTCATTTGGGTGGAGTGGAGTTAATGTGGTAACAACTCTTTCATGTTCTCTCTCCACCTCACCTCCATATACAGTTACAAGTATAGTACACAGTAAAGAGATCTAAGGTAGATGTTCAACTTGTACAGTTCCCATGCTTGAAGTTACATGCATAAACACATGAGTATATGCCATATATAAATGGGTTAAAATCAAATTTATACAGAAACGGAAGCTGAAAGAGTTTTATTCCTTATTAAACTTGGTTGTCTAACTCAGTAACAAAGAGCTCTTTTTACTCTTTAAGGCATATGTTGTTAATAATGTCTTTTTACTTATTTCTAATAGTTACAATTCAGCTTATTTAGAATAAGAATGGGGAAGGACAGATATAACTAAGTATACACATAATTCTCATACCCACACCTACCCCTGTCAAAGACATAATGTCTCTAGAATGAGAAACAAGCCTCTGCAGATGTCTACTTTGGGAAGTCACACATTTAGACAATCAATAAGAAAAATGTTTAGAGATAAAGTAGATAGACACCATTATAAGAAAGACATATGCTGCGGTCAACAAAGCTTAAAAGAGTTGAAGATCCAAAGAGTACTTTTACATTAAACTTGGAGATACAGAGGTTGGAGTTTGTCTAGCTGGTTTTGGGGCATGCTTTGGCCCATTATTTCCTCACTATGCTCCATTTCCTCCCCCTTTGCAATAGAAAATGCATATTCTGTGTGATTGTATGTTGGAAGTATACAATTTGCTTTTAGATTTTGATCTGTGGGTTGACTCTGAGGTTTCAAAAATGCTATTCCAAGCCCAGAATCTCTCTTTTCCTTCTTTTTGTAGATTTGGATATAGAACTCTTAGCTACTCCAGCAATATGTCTGCCTGTGTGCCACCATGCTCCCCATCATGATGATAATGGGCTGAACCTCTGAACTGTATAATCTAGGCCCAAATTAAATGCTTTCTTTGTAAGAGTTGTAGTCATGTCTCCTCAGAGCAATAGAACACTGACTAAGACAGTATAACAAACCCACTTATCCATCTCTATAGGTGGCTTTGGGATTTTAGACCTAAACTTCTGTATAAACTTTACTCTCATAATGTCATCACATTAAAAGAAGGTGAAAAGTATATGTTCACCACAATGATCCATCTTGGCAGTGTCTACAACTCATTGGAACTCATAGTTAATGTGACGGTTCTCCAAAATCTAAGAAAATAAAAATTAAAAAGCATTAGCAGCAACCCCCCCCAAAAGTATCAGACTATGGAAATTTACCATGTTTTTAGAAGAAATGAGAAGTAAAATTAGGAGAAGTCAAATAACACCAATGTCTTTGAAATACTTCCTGCTATTTTGTTTTTGCATGTGTTCCTCATTCATTTTAATAATTTCGGAGTTTCTCATCAACTATAGGTATAAAACTTGTGTTTAGAAGGAAGTGGGAAAAATCAGTCCTTCCCCAGTTATTGCTACACTCCTAGGTGAGAACCTGTTAATCAGAGACATATCGACAACAGAATAAAATCATCTAAATCTGTTTAATGTAAGTTCTGTTTGATACGGGAGGCTCTATTCATGAATGCACAGAGTGACAGTTGTATCTTTGTATGTTTATGTTTACTGGAGAATGGAGAGGCATATAGAAGCATGATAGGATATGGAGATATAATCTAATACCAACAAACAAATCTGTCAAACTCATTTAGCTTCTTTTGTGTTTTTCAGTCTGTATTCCTCATTCCAAGGTACAGTGGAAAAACCCACTCCTCTTCATTTTTGGACAAAGGACAGAAAAGTTTTAAATAGTTCTTTTTTTTAAAAAGCTAGTATTCAAAGCAATGGACTTTATGGTGACATTTTTATATGCATTTTGATTTTATTTGTATCCATGGCCACTTCTGTCCCCTGATGCCTGATTTTGTCCACAGGACCTCCTTCCTACAGCAGCCCCCTTCCTACATTAGTGTCACAAGTATTCCACTAACTCTATCTCTTGTTATTTTTAAATGAAATAACAACCAATTAGGACATACGTGCTCCCAATTTCAGCTACAAAGATCTAGAGTCTTCGAAGAGTGGGTTTGTAATGGGAAATATTACTGAAACTTTTTGCTAATACAAGGACATTGAACGTTTAAACATTACTCTATAAAGGCTGCTTTTTTCTTCTTTGATCACAAGCCTTTAAAGGAAAAAAATTGTTTGAAAACAAAGGATTTATTTGGCAGTGGAGAGGGTAGATAATCAGGATTCATTGACAGAGACTCCGACTTAAGTGTTAATAAGCCTACTTCAAATGGGAGATATGCCTGTCTTCGTCTACTACATGGCCTTCAGTACAGCTCAGCTAATTAGAAAATAGTATCATACAATATTATCAGTGTTTGTCTCTGTTACAAAGAATTCCTCTGTGGCTAGAGTACTCCCATCTCTCCCTCATTTCCAGGTCCAGAGTTTGCTCAGTTTTATGCTAAAAGCTACCTGGTGCTAATGTGGAACTTTGATGTGAGGTGAGCACCCAATCAATTAAATTACTGAGCTGAATATTGGCTATGAGCCTGACCTAAATGCATACTTAATGATGTGTTAGAATTAAATGAAGGCATTCATAGAATACACTGTTTTGAATATTTATCATGAGTAATCTTAATGAAATTTGAAATATAAAGCAATAACAATGCTGACTAATAGGCAGAGTCACTTACCTGAGTCAAGGAATTGCAGTAACTGGAAAATTAAGGTCCAAGTTTTCAGGATTTCTGTATGACATTGTCGGTTACTAGGGTGTTGGGCTGCTGGGGATATATATTTATTTGCACTGACACTCTGAGACTTACAATAAAGTTAACCTTGAATCAGAGGGCAGAGTCAATGATTGGCTGATTGAATTAGCCATAGAGGTTCTGGAGAACTCAGACGGGGGGGGGGGGGCACAGGAAGATACAGGGAGGGACTTTTTTGATCTGGGAAGCATAGAGTGGCAGGGTCAGCTGATTGTTCCTCTGCTGCTTTTTGGGTCTATCAGGTTTTACCCCAATATCTGACTCCCGAGTTTTTATTAATAATAGAACAATGTAAGTAAACACTTCATCAAGTATCAGTCTTACTTATCTTCCCATGCTTCTGGTCATGTTACAGATTGGGTATGGCTCATGGATTAGGATATTGAAATGGTAGAAGTCTGGGAATGGGAGATATGGCCTTCCTCAGGGACGAGCACACCAACTGGTTATTCAGTGCCAAATATTCAGCCCTGAAAACATACATACAGGGTGCATTATATGGAATGACCAGGTTATATTTAGAAACATATATGTATATACATATACATATATGCATGTAATAACAATTAGTTAAATAGAGAGGCCATGAACATGGAGGAGAGCAGGCAACGGTATGTGGAAGGTATGGAGGAAAGAAGGGAAATGAAAAATGTTTTAATTAAATTATAAACTCAATCATTCTGAAAAGGAGAAAGTGGTAGAAGGAAAGAAATTAAGACCACTCTTAAAAATCTGTCCTGGGGTTCAAAACTGAATGGTAAATTAGAAGGCCTTAGAATTAAGATGTAAAATTGAACTAACCCACTGTATGCACACAGTGGATGTTATAAGAAGGGTACATGATAAGGACACTTTAAAGATTAATCACAGAGAATTTAGGCAAATTTAATATACTTCTATTTCACTATAGAGAAAAATAATAATGTAGACTCTGTTGATGTCACCACTGCGGACAATATAGACCCCAAACTTTGAAATCCAGTGAAGCATATTTTGAATGATGGTGGTATGTTTCTCTAGTACTGTGTGGTAACAAAGCAGTTCCATTTAATTTGTGTTTAAAAATAAAATCTGTACTTCAACTATAAGCTTTTTTTTCTTTTTCCTTTTATTTTATTTTACAATACCATTCAGTTCTACATATCAGCCACGATTCCCTTATTCTCCCCACTCCTGACCCCCTCCACTTCCCCCCAGCCCACCCCCATTCCCACCTCCTCCAGGGAAAAGCCTCCCCTGAGGACTGAGATCGACCTGGTAGACTCAGTCCAGGCAGGTCCAGTCCCAACTATAAGCTTTTATAAAGACTATTTTTCAAAGTAAATAATTTCTCTCAAAATAATCATCTAATAAAAATAATTATTTTTGATACTGGTAGATGTAACCAACCATCTTATTAAGTAAGAAACACAGAGTCAATGCAAAGAAGAAAGCCAAGTGATCAGAGCTAAGAGCTAAAACCTTACCCTTCCTCCTGTGGTGGTCCTACCTCCCCGAAAGAGACTCCTGTGTTAAAGTCTTTATAAAGACTTTCGATTCTGCCTTCTCATTGGTTGTGAACCCAACCGCATGACCACCTCGTCATGCCTGTCTGTACAGACCTCCAGGTCTTCTATGGTTGGTATTGAGATTAAAGGCGTGTGTCTCCAATGCTGGTTGTATCCCTGAACACACAGAGATCTACCTAGCTCTGCCTACCAAGTGCTGGGATTAAAGGCATGCACCACCACCGCCCAGCTTTCCTATGGGTTGCTAATAGCTCTGACCCCTGGGCAACTTTATTTAACATACAAATAACATTTTAGTACAAAATAAAATATCTCCATAGATACTATCTTTTCTTCACACAGAGAAAGCTACTCTATAATTGTTTCTTAAGAATAGATATGTATATGCCCATTTTTATATTTTTTAGAATTTTATCAATATCATATACACTCCACTAAATTTCATGCTCTTCTTTCTTATCAGTAGTATTTAATTTCAACAAAACTTTCTGCACAGGTATTCAAGCAAATAGTGGTTTTTGAATTGCTGCAATATTAATAAAATGCTAGTTTTCAGGAAATAAAGCCCTTCTAACAAAGGGAAAGGAAAGACAATTGTTCATTTACTGCTGGTACTTAAGCATATGCTGACAGTATATGGGGTAGGCATATAACATAATGCCTACACACCATGATTACATAATTTCTACACACCAAAATATAAAGGGAATTAACTGACTCACACTACAAACTGTTCCTCTGCACAGTTTCTAGTATCCTGATGACAGTGGATTCATTTTGCCCAGTTCTTCTCCATTGGTCTTTATTTCATTGTCTTAAGCATAGAATGACTAGTCACTGAATGGGATTAGAAAACATAATGATCACTGCAGGGGTGCTGCTTTAGCAAGGAAACTGATGGTCATGGAAGAACTGCACTTAATCTTACGCACAATTAAGCACAGCATCCAGCCTCTAAGTGCCCCAGGGTTGGTCTTCATGTTTCACACTTGATTCAGAGTCTGAGAAATTAGTCATGGCAGTCAACTACCTAATACATATATCTATCTAAGTCTATAACTACAGATACATTTTTCTATATTTGCTATGGATAATAAAGCTCGTTTCTAAAACTTGGTTACCAATATTTTTGCATAATCTCTGTTTTGTCCTTTTATATGGTATAGGAAGTCAAAACACATAGTTAAAATCAGTTGAGTGTTTTATGATGAATATTATGCTATCCCCTGAAAAATAATGCCATTAAAATTAATAATGCATTCATTTTTAAAATTCCAGGCATCTAGAGTTTCATTCATTACTGTGCTGATTTATAACACTAAGGATGTTGGCAAAATAAATATGATTAAACAAAATTCATATATATAAAGCAAATCAAATCCATGAAATAAGTTGGGCAAAATTCATAAAGATTACACAAAATTAATGGTTTGCCATGAAAATTGTTCATGTAGTTTTACTACTATGACTATCTATAGAAAGACTTTACATGATAACAATACTTGTAATAAGTGGAACAATCTCTAAATTAAAGTTTGCTATAGCTTATTAAAAATTAAGAAAAAAAACCTTAATACAGGCAAATAATAACACTGTATAATTTATATTCCTCTGATCTGCTGCTCCCTATATGCTCATCTTGGAAGCTGATATCAAAACACCACTGAACATAAAACTTTATTTGACTTGAAAATATGTACACCACCCTAAGTTTTATAAACCTATGGTGAATTTATTTTATACTATTTAAGAATCTTTTAGAAGCATATTATGAGCATTAAGCTTCATTCAGTCTCCCCAGACTCATTCTTGAACAACCTGTATTCCTCTATTTCAGCCTCTGAAACTAAACATGCTTTCATTGCCTCTTCAAGGGTTCCAAGATGATCTCATCTAATTCCATTAATTTAAAAATGCCTTTGCCTTCTTCCCATATACAATCTATATTTATGTCTGAGACTATGTTATTTCTTTTTCTCCATCTCCCTCTGTACACACACACACACACACACACACACACACACACACACACACACACACCTCTACTGATGTTTCCTAATGTGCTGACAATATGACAATGTACCAACCTACTTAGGTATTATTATGGGCTTCATGAGTTCCAAACTGCTGTGGGATGTTAATGTATGTCCTGTGGGAGCCCTTCTTGGGTTCCTTGTGGCGTTACCCAGCAGGTCCGTATAGAGGATGATTAGGACCATGGGCCTGAGTGCAGGTGTTTGAGATGGTCTGCACTTGGCTGTGCTGGGGGATGGTCCGTATGTGGTGGTAATCTAATTGTACTGAATTATTATTTTGATTGTATGTTAATAAATAAAGTTGTCCGGGGGTCAGAGCTATTAGAGCCATAGCAAGAGTGTGGCGGTGGTGGCACACGCCTTTAATCCCATAGATATCTGTGTGTTCAGGGTCAGAGCTATTAGAGCCATAGCAAGAGTGTGGCGGTGGTGGCACACGCCTTTAATCCCATAAGATCTCTGTGTGTTCAGGGATATAGTCAGCATTGGAGACATATGCCTTTAAGACCTAGGGGGCTGTACATTCAGACAGTGACGAGGCAGTCATGTGTTTGGGTTTACAACCAATGAGAAGGCAGAACAACATACTATAAAAAAATGAACCGACAGGAAGTAGGTCTCTTTTCGCGAAGCTGGGACAGCAGGAGGAAGGGTGAGATTTTAGCTCTGAGCTCTGACCTCTCGGCTTTCTCTTTTACATTGTTTCTGTGTTTCTTATTTAATAAGACGGTTGGTTACATCTATATCTGTATGTCAAGTTGTTCTGATTGGTCAATAAATAAAACCTGATCGGCTGTGGCTAGGCAGGAAGGATGGGCGGGACTAACAGAGAGGAGAAATAAAAGGACAGGAAGGCAGAAGGACTGGCTGCAGCCGCCGCCATGACCAGAGACACTGCAGCTGCCGCCATGACCAGCAGCATGTGAAGACGCCGATAAGCCACCAGCCACGTGGCGAGGTATAGATTTGTAGAAATGCGTTACTTTAAGATATAAGAATAGTTAACAAGAAGCCTGCCACAGCCATACAGTTTGTAAGCAATATAAGTCTCTGTGTTTACTTGGTTGGGTCTGAGCGGCTGTGGGACTGGCGGGTGACAGAGATTTGTCCTGACTGTGGGCAAGGCAGAAAAACTCAAGCTACACCAAACCAAACTTCTTAATCAACTGTTCCAAAGTTTAGCTTTTTATGAATTTATCTTTACTATTACCTGAACTGTATACCATCTATATTATTGATTAATTTTTTCACACTAGTCATCTATCCCATCTTCTAGTATCCCTTCTTCTTCAATTTACACACATTATTATACTGCTTATTATTACTTCTAGTTTTGGCCAACATTATCTCTGTATTGTAGCTGGAGAGTTTTCTCTCCAGGTCCCATCAAGCCCCAGCAGTCCCTTAGCCCACTTATAAAATAAACATACAGATGCTTATATTATTTAAAATGCTTGGCTATTAGCTCAGGCCTATTATTGTCTAGCTCTTACTCTTATATTTAGCCTATTAATCTATACTTTGCCATGTGGCTCGTGGCTTATTGGTACCTTACATTTTCCTTATCTTGGCAGCGGCTGTAGTCTCTCCCTCTGCCTTCCTGGCCCTTAATTTTCCTCTCTGTTAGTCCCACCTATACTTCCTGCCTGGTTAATGGCCAATCAGTGTTTTATTTATTAACCAATCAGAGCAACACATTTGCCATACAGAACAACCCACAGCACTGTATTAAAACATTTCAGTGGTATATTAAATTATCTATAAGTATACATCTTGTCTCTTACAGTCTAATTTCTGTATAGATACTTAAAAAATTTAAAATAAATCTAAATCAGATGATTCTAAGCAGTTATTAGAACTCCTTTCTGTTTTTTATACATTTCAGAGCAAGGTATATTTTACATACCACATATTTTTTATTCCATAATCCATTCTGTCTTCCAATATTACTTTTGTGAAGCAGGATGCAAGGAATACAGTTATCACTCATGACTTTGGATGGCACTGTAAATTCATATAAGTGACAGCAAGCTGTTTTAATATTCAATATTGATCCTTCATAGTCAATAGTTACTCCTAACCTTTTTATGCTGTGAATAAAGTATTTCTTTCCTGTGTCAGAAACAAGTTGTGCACCATATCTGGTCAAGTCTCAAATAATGAACATATTCATGAAAAACAAAATGTATACATGGCTTATAGAATGAGGGAAAGATATAAGTAGTGATGAATGCAACACAGGCAATGAGGGCCCCTCCTTTTGAGGCGTTGGAATCTCACCACTAGGTCTGAGACACGTTCTCAACAACTATGCAAGGGCCAGCAGACTCTGGCTGTCTCTTGTTTCCTCTTTTGTTTCTTTCCCATGCTCAGATACTGAGGTTGCAAACAGCACATGAAAGATGAAAGTGCCAGTTCTTTACTCCCAAGGCTTGGAGGAAAAGTCCAGCATCTACAGCCTCATAACAACCTTTTTGGATGTGTGAATATTTTTAGCTTGCAAATTTTCTGTCCCTTTGAGATAACACTAGGGAAGTCCAAGGTCTTAGATCTAAACTATCAAAAATGTTAAAAAAAAAATCCAACAGATGAGTCAAAGTGGTAAAGAGTTAATGACTATAAACATGAATGTGAATCTTTTTCAGTTCATACTTTCCATGTCTATTAATGCACATGTTGTAAACAGTGTAGATAAAAACCACAAGAAAATTGAGAACTATGCAGCTGCTCATCACAAATTTGCATTTAGAGTGTAATATGTCTACTTAGTCTTAAATCATCTGGGAAGGATCATCAGGTATTTCTGCCAAAGCTAAAGATAGATTCCATGCCCTGTTTCCTATAACTTGTTTGCCTTTGCCTACTATTAGAGTATAAAATGTTGAGTGAAACTAGCTGTAGATTTATACTTTGAAGAAACTATTTTAAATCACCCAGTGATGAATTAGTAGAGTGGATCCCAAGCCATTTTATTATTGTTCCCATGGATTTTGGGATAAAAAACTCAAAAGCAGTATGTACGTTTCTATTCCCGAGTGTTAGACATGGTTGCACATTGAATCTCACAGATATAAATTACTCAGAGTAGTGCAGATGGCACCTATTGCAGTTTGCTATTATAGTAATGGCTTGTCCAAAATGCATATGGTTTTGGCAGAGAAAAAAATGCATGAAGATACCTTTAATTCCAAGGGAAAAACACAGGTAAGCAATGACTGATACAGGAGTTCTTACTTGTCACATTATTGATACCATTGTGTTGGTTTAAAAGAAAATTTACCCCAAAGGGAATGACACTATTAGATGTGGCATTGTTGGAGAAGTTGTAGCCTTGATGGAGTAGGTGTGGCCTTGTTGGAAGAAGTGTGTCACTATGAAGTCAGGCTTTGAGGTCTCATATAAGATCAAGCCACACCCAGTGAGACAGACCACTTTTTGTTGCCTCTGCAAGATGTAGGACTCTCAAGTACTACTCCAGCATCATGTCTGTCTGCATGCTGCCATGTCCCACCACAATGATAATGGACTGAATCTCTGAAGCTGTAAGCTACCAAATTAAATGTTTTCTTTATAAGAGTTGTCATGGTCATGTGGTCTCTTCACAGTAATAGAAATCCCTAACTAAGACACAACTAAAGCAGGTGACAATTTCTGTATCTCTCTTTATGACAATGGAATCACCCTATATGGCATCAGGACATTTTTTACACAAATAATGAACCTATCATCTACAGAGTGGTGGAGGTACTTCTGTGGATGTGTTGGTTTGTTGAAGATCTAATTGTACCAGATGAAACTGAGGCAAGGAACTGGGAGAAACAAATGAAAGTATTCTGAAGGCTATGGTTTAGGATCTTTTGAAGCAATGTTATATTTTAAAAATTGCAACTCCTTATGTGTCTTTAATCCAATTAAGGGGAATTTCAACTTGTCTGAGGAAGCTTCTATTGTTTGAGTGGACTTTTTTTTTTTTTTTTTAGCATGGATATGCTGATTTTTATGAAGGTGTTATGCCAGGTAATGTAGAGGCTAATGAAAGAATGAGGGGGAAATTAATGCCCCTCCCCCAGAGAACAAACATGTTCTAGTCTGATGGTTCAGACTTAACATGGAATACACATACCACAGTCCATTCTCCCCAGGCTCAGGATTCATTGCAGAAGGGAGACATGCATAGAGAGAAAGAGCCAGAGGCAGTGCATGACTAGAAAGATCGTGTCCTGTGGGGACAGTAGGACAGCTGCAGAAATGAACTCATTTGTTGTGACCACATGCACAAGGCCCGTGCAATCCCAGGTCAGGCCAAATCACAACATGGATGGAAATTGGACACATAATCCCATCACCTGGTGGAGCCCACTCTTCTCCAGAGGAAGGCCTTCCATCTAAGACTGTTTGTGCAGCAAAAATTGGTCCTGATGAATTTAAAATGAAATGAAATTAAAGAGTAAAAGGATGCTAAGTTGGAAGGTTAGGTAAGGAAGGGCAGCTCTGGGAAGAGTTGAGGACAGGGGTTGAATGCAATCCAAGCACATAACTCTCAAAGAACTGTTAAAATTTTGTTAAAATTAAAAAAAGAATATGTATTTTGTTTCTCATCAAGGAATTGAGAAAGCCCTGAGTGAGTGAAGTCCTGGATTAATGTGTATTTTTAAAATGGACATGTAACTTAATACCATGAGAGTGTCAAAGCCTTCCCCAAGGAAAGGCTTACAGGGATGGGAAAGACTTCCTTGGGGTTCAGAATGCAACAACTGAAAAGGTATACAAGCAGCTTCTCTTTAGTCGAAGCACCAAGCCAAATGGGGCATGGTGAATGGCACTTGAAACAGGGTCATCTAGGCTACAGGGAGCTCAGGTCCAATGACAGGAAGAAACTCCACTGAGAGAAGCATACATAAAGCAAAAGCAAAGATAAAAAAAATTAAAGAAAATGGGGGCAGGGAGATAATTTTATCCATCACGTGTAAAACTTGGAACAAGCAGAAACTAAAAGTTAGGTAGTTATATGGTAGTACTTTGAAGGAGAATATAGAATGATGGTAATCTGATAGAAACCATAGGAGCTTCATCTGTTTTACAGCTGGGGTACATGTTCTTTGTTTCCCGAAGAAGAGACACTAACTTTGGATGATGCTTGGGAGGAACTGGGAGATGGCTTGAGGGATGAATACATGGCTAAAGAACAATGTGTTCCCACTTTCACTTCTGGTTTATGGATTTTTATACTGATTCCATATAACCATGGGGATTTCCTCACAAAAGGGAAGGTTCCAAGAAACTGGATCCCAGAGGAGTTGGGCCGCCTCATAGGCCTTACGCCTTGAGCATTAGCAATATCTTGTTATAAGAACATCCAGGCTGCATGGGTCCTTGCCACCTGTTGTTTTACAGAGTCAGTAGTACGCATTGCTACTACAGACTACTGCAAGGATAGAGTCTGAGCCTTGCCTACAACATGGCTTCTAGAGGCTATTATTGAAGCTCCATTTTGAAACTGACTACGTTGAAGAAAATCTTCATTAAAGAAGCTAAAAGAGAATCCACATGCAGTACATATCCAAAATGGAAAACTAGTTCTAATTATTTCTTATTGGTAGGAGCTGTGAAGGCTAGCAATATTTTGAGAACATATTAGCAACAAAATTATCATAATAATTTTTTATGGTGTATTTGTCATCCCAGGTGGCTCCATAGAAGTGTATTTGTTTAACAGGTTCGTGGATTATATCAGAACTGTTGAGCCTGCTTGTATGCATCATAATATCTATGATTTTGTAGAACATCTATTCAGCTTGTCTTTAAGGGATAGTTTATTTTGCTCTAGTGTTAGCCTATTCACTTGTGGCATATTGAAAGGAGACTGAGGCAAACCTGGGAAACAAGGTGGAAGTATGCTGCTGGCCACTGCATGTGAACTTCATTTTGTAAAGGGGCAAAAAAGGCAATGAGGTGGTCAGATGTATAGCAATAATCACAATAATTTCAGTCCCACAAAAGATCAAGGGCACTGGCTTTAAAATCTGTTGTAATTACTGTTCATATTCCTGAAGCAAGAGACAAACTGGCTGCTAAACTCTAGCAGGAAGAAACGTTCCTCTTGTGCAGGCTGCAGATCCTGTTTCAGTGATGTCATATCTTTCTCTCTGCCAGGTGATGCTTCTTTTATTGAATAACCTTTCAGAAGTGGGTAATTTAGATAGCATTACACTATGAATGCCTAGCGCAGGCTCATGTGATTTGAATACCTCCTTCTCTCTGATTCAGTCGTGTGACCAACTTCCACCTCATTGTCCTTCCACCAGGCCATTTGTTATGATGGACTGGACTTTTTTTTTTTTTTCCTTTTATTTTATTTTACAGTACCGTACAGTTCTACATATCAGGCATGGATACCCTTGTTCTCCCCCTCCTGTCCCCCTCCTCTTCCCTCCAGCCCACCCCCCATTCCCACTTCCTCCAGGGCAAAGCCTTCACCGAGGACTGGGATCGACCTGATAGACTCAGTCCAGGCAGGTCCAGTCCCCTCCTCCCAGATTGAGCCAAGCGTCCCTGCATAAGTCCCAGGTTTCAAACAGCTAACTCATGCAACGAGCCCAGGACCTGGTACCACTGCCTAGATGCCTCCCAAACAGATCAAGCCAATCGACTGTCTCACCTATTCAGAGGGCCTGATCCAGTTGGGGGCCCCTCAGCCTTTGGTTCATAGTTCATGTGTTTCCATTCGTTTGGCTATTTGTCACTGTGCTTTATCCAACCCTGGTTTCAACAATTCTCACTCATATAAACCCTTCTCTTTCTCGCTAATTAGACTCCCAGCACTCCACCCACGGGGCCTAGCCGTGGATGTCTGCATCCAGACTCCTCAGTCGTTGGATGGGGTTTCTGGCACAACTATTAGGGTGTTTGGCCATCCCATCACCAGAGTAGGTCAGTTCCGGCTGTCTCTCGACCATTGCCAGCAGTCTATTGTGGGGGTATCTTTGTGGATTTCTGTGTGCCTCTCTAGCACTTTGTTTCTTCCTTTTCTCATGTGGTCTTCATTTACCATGGTCTCCTATTCCTTGTTCTCCCTCTCTGTTCTTGATCCAGCTGGGATCTCCTGCTCTCTTTCCCTTGCCCCTCGCCCTTCATTGCTCCCACTCATGTCCAGGTTGTTCATGTAGATCTCAGCCATTTCTCAGTCATTGGGCGATCCTTGTAAAATTTCTTGGACTGGACTTTCTTAATTATAAGTCAAGATAAACCCTCCCTGAGTGATTGCCAGATATTAGTCCTAACAATGAGAGAAGTAATTATTACAAACAGATGGACCCCCATCAGCTATCATGACTTGAATCCTTCATATTGTGAAGTTGTGTCCTCAAATGGAGTGGTGATGCTTTATGCCACAAACATCCAAAATGTCAATATTTAGGATATAAGGGACATGGTTGTTAGTGCTCCCAGTAGTCAACCATAAGCCTTTTAAGACTTTTATGTGAGATGGGTGAATCACAGATTATAACATTTTCTCTACTCTCCTGAGATTGTTATTTTACTTATAATCCTGCAGGGGCCTGAGATTATTGTCATGAAATCCCAGTACCTAGAAGTTTGAAATAGTTTTATTTCTTTTGCCTTTTTAGGGTCATCTGGGTATTGGACTCTAGAAGGGACAAGATACTCCAGCCTTCTAATCATTCATTCCATACTCAATCACTATTTTTAAAATGAGAAAAAGTCCTGGCACATAGAGAAGAATCCTCTTCCTTGTTTTACAGTGCTCAGAGTTGGGATCATATTTTTCCTTGACAAGCTTGAGATGCTGGGAAGCTAACAAACCTTTACCCTACTTTCATTGGAACTCATGATACTTTTTCAAATGCTTTTATGTGAAATTCTAAAATTGTCTTTTCTTTTGTTTAGATAAGGAACTTCACCTTCACTTAGAGGGGCGCTCTGTTGTGGAACATTGGTGAGGTTTTGGAGGGCCTTATTAATTTTCCTTTGTTCTTTC